>NC_092694.1:23237689-23312689 GCF_964275005.1 Diadema setosum
ATTTATTAGCATTGGTATCTTTCTTGTGCCACTAGTGACATAAAAAGTATAAAAAGTGCATGGTTAACCAAGTGCTTGAAAAACAGTATCTGCCAATATCGGTCCTGTACATACAAACCTCATCCGAAACAGATACTGATGATAAATATCATGCTGTCTGCTAATAATAAATTCAGGCCATAGGAAAAGGATTGTCACTCCAAAGAGAAAATTATTGCCAATCCAAAGAGAATGTGACAAGAATAGGATACAATGAATCGAGCTCCGGTGAAAATACGTTCAGATTTTAATAGACGTTCATACTGGTGATGTGATTTGTGGTCGTGCATTTTCAGTAACTAAATCATCGTTAGAAAATTGAAGTCTTAAGAAAATACGACAAAATTAAATTTGTCAGTCTACCTATCCAGAAGCAAAGGGAAGCCCAATAGCAAATCAGTAGAAGAGGGAAACATTTCCACATTTCAACTCCACTCGACATCGCCATTCCCATAAAACCAGTTGATTCAGGTTCGGTAAAGTGTGGTATACGTTAAAGGGATCATAGTATAGTTTTGGCTGAGATGGGGCTTCATGTTTCCATTTGTGTGTGTGTGTGTGTGAGAGATGATTAGAAACTACTTAAGAAATATGAAAGAGCATGCAGCTGTTAGAGGAATTCAAAGTTTATTTGATGAAAATCGATTTTAAAATGGCTAAGATATCCAAAAACAAATAAAACATGAGAACATGAGGTATCGATGTCTACATGGGCGGGGAGGGGGATTATAAAACCTGATTTACAATGTTATTTTCAGGTATATTTCAGCTGTGCTGACCAAAATATATAAATACAGTGTAATAAAAAAAAAGTACGAGAAACATTAGAATTAGAGATTCAGATAGAGATAGATAGCTGCAATCGTTAGCTAGATACTATAATATAGATAGATACTGTAGACAGAGAGCTAGATAATTAGAAAGATAGGTAGATAGACAGACAGCTAGCTACTGTATATAGATGAATACATAGATAGTATACCTAGATAGATAGATAGATAGATAGACAGATAGATAGACAGACAGATAGATAGATAAATAGAGAGAGAGAGAGGGAGAGAGAGAGGGTGGGACGGGACCTACAATAAAAAAAGTCTACATTGCTATGCTGTATTATCTTTCATATTCTGATCGTGCAAAAAATGTCGTCGTTGGAGACAAGTATTGTACATTAGATCCCCCATGGTGTGTGGTGGTAAGAAGGACGTATATTGATTTAGTGGATATTTTGTTTTTTCTTAACTGAGATACAACTCATCACATTCGTATGCATCTGTGTTTAGCTAACCGGGTTGTATCCAAAGGAAGAATTTGTGTGTTTGTGTGTGTGTGTGTGTGGGGGGGGGAGTGCACGTGTTGTAGTTAATGTTTTAACACATAACTGAAAAAGCTTTGGAATCGAACTAAAGGCTTTGTTATCTTGGTTACGCTCTATCGATTTTCATCGTACATGCATTTCATTGGAGACCTAACCCATTTTTCCGCTACATGACCCAAGGATTGTGTTCCGTCTCCGCGCATGCGTATAAATGGATGTGTTTTCATGCCTGCATGTGTTTTGATCCTACTTGTATGCTGGTGACCAGCCGCAGCGCGCGTCCCTCACAGTTCTACTACACTAATTAGGCCCTACCTCATCAAAACACATTATCACAATGATGGACATAAGTTTTATAATCTAGCGATGTCAAAATTTCCTCGAATTTGGCACACGCCGTTTAAACTGAGTTTCACTGGAAAGAGGGGGAGCAGATTACCTGATGTGTCACTTATAAATCTAATGAATCCACTTGTTTTGATTGGTCTGTCCAAGAAACCCGCAATGTGAGACTTATTCAGATTTAGTTCCCTACTTCTTCTTATTCTTTTCCTTTTTAATTTTCTTCTTCTCATTCTTCTCCTTTCCTCTTCTTTTTCTTTGTTATCGCTCGCACTGTAAGATTTAAAGTATTGTAACTGCAACAGCAATGAACAAAACTATAAATGTACATTGTACAGACCCGTCTTGTGGGGAGTGGTGAAGCTATGATAAGATACACGACAATTTGAATACAGTGGTACTTTTGGAATGAAAGTATGACTCAAATGGTAATACAGTAAGGAAGAAAATTTATAGGGTAAAAATAATAACTGTATCAGGAATAGGCCTAATAGAGAATCCAAAGAAATTACTTCAGAGCCCGTTTGGCTTTTATTACTCTTCTTCCGTGATGGGTTTTGTATCTGTATAGTCAAGCTGAAACTCTCCCATCTTCTTGTATCTTATTTGCAATACGACGTTACTTTTAGGTTGAAGACAAAGTGAATGATATTGCTTCAACCGCATCTTCCATTACACTAATTGGACGTCAATCTAATTACCATGTCCAAGAATATTTCTCGGTTGAGTGTTCCGTACCAAACAACCCCGATTCTTTCATCATTCTATACATGTCTTGCTGCAGTGTGGGTAAACATTGGCGGCCATGGTGACCTTGCGAAGACAGAACATAGCGGTAGTGGAGGGTGTCGGCTGCCACTCCTGCACTAGATAAATATCTCCGCCAATATATTCACCCTGAACTATGTGACGCTCCTGCGATGTCAATAATAATCACAAAACGTCTTGTAATATGATACACCGTCTAATTTCCATAGCAATGTACGCAAATCTTTCAAAGCGATCAAGCATAGACACAAGAGAGGGTAGCGTGGACTTGATTTAACCGTAACTTACATTTAAACTGGTTGAATGCAATTCCAACAACAGACATATCCCCAGTGGTCACGTCAGATAAAGCCCAAATATTAAACTCATGCCTTAAAATTTCACTATGAAAGAGAGCTGCTATCAGCATAAAAAAAAAACAACAACAACACAATGCTGTCTTAGACTGCAGCATCTTGTCACCAATTGGGAAAATATCTTGCAAAATGTCACTAACAATCTAAACACATGGTTGTAAGAGGGTTAAGCGGTTTTTTTTTTTCATGGCAATTCTGGCGACTATTATGTTTCCTATGTCTTGGAAATGAAATCATGCAATTCAATTGACAAACACGCAAACCGCAATTTCCGCGCATTCACCGCAAAACATGATAATCCTGAAAAAAAAAAAAAAAACATGACTAAAATGTCCACGCCTTTTCGTAATTATAACGTTTTATGGTAATAAAAATTTGTTGCATCGCTGGATGCGGGGAAAACTTATCAAGATAATGAAATTCAACTGAAGGGACTGTTTAAAATATAATGAGTTTATGCCTAAATATAATTTGAAAAGATGCAAGGGCAAAGGCATCGGATATGCATAATAATTTATGTAACATGTTCCAAAGCACAAGAGTGACGGTAGCTAAACACACGCACCACAATAATTACTCGGGCATTCACGCAAAAAACATGTAATCCTTTTTATTGATGAAGCGCGTGATGCGGAGAAAACCAATCATTATAATGGAATTGAATTATAGAGACTGCTTCAAAAATATGAGTTTAAAGAGAAGTTTAAAAGCTGCAAGAGTAGAGGTATCGGGTATTTAGAAGTCTAATTTTGGATTTGTCCCTATAACCATAATCTTATATAAGATTGGTTTTCAATCTAAGGGATATAGAGAGTATGTAACTTGTTCCAAAACAGAAGTGTAATGCTAGAGAAGGCTCGATCACACAAACAATATCAGCATACAATATAGATTGGTTTTTGTGTCATGATTTGTTCTTACGGAAAAATTGTCAAATATACATTGTCAGCAGATCGTTAATTGTACTGTAATTTGTGTGATCATTGAAATACAGCTACCTTTCATTTTTTTCTTTTATTTACAGAGAAAGAGGGAAAGAAAAGAAAGAAAGAAAGAAAAGTATGTGTGTGTGTGGGGGGGGGGGGAGGTATTCTCCAATATCAGACTCGTGGTGAATACTGCGTAGGGCGTCTGGGTGCTGTAGGAGGTGTGCATGCATTCGTCTTTCATGTCGTCACATCTCACATCAGGTTGCCTGTAACACAGATGGCAGCCTGGCAAACACGGATTTATTTGCATTTTTACGCCACGATGGGTCTTTAGAATGCGATCGGGAGTTGATTAGAATTTCACCCCGCGGTGAAGGAGATGTCTCCCGCCGCTGTTGCGCACGTGTTGACAACCATCGAATTATTACCTCCCTATATACAATGATACATGTCATAATAATATACAGAGTTTAATCGCAAAACAGGTTGAGCGTCATTTTTTTAACAATTAAAAGTCAGGTCATTTGCAGCATCAAATAGAGCACAGCAAACCATCTTCATTTATATATGTATATATATATATATGTATATATATATATATATATATATATATATATATATATATGTATATATATATATATATATATATATATATATATATATATATATATTCATATATCTTAGAAATATCTTAGAAATTATCCATGTCGATGTATATTTGGAACGCGACCAGATACAATCATTATATGAAATTTTCATTGCAAGAAATGTTTCGAGGGCTTCCATCACACATGACCCCCTCGTGTATTTCCCGTTGAAATTCTCGATGCCTATACATCAATAAAAGATAGAAATGTATACTGGCGGTAACTTCAAATGAAGACACAACTGTAATTCATTTTACATGCGTCGGGGGTTCCGAAATACAAAACTTGACATTTTATAGCTATCTTCTGAAGATAACAGGCGCCTGCGCTGGATGGAGGGAAGGTGTATTCAAAGGACAACGAAATAAGGCTACCGAAAATACTGCGGCCGCCTATTTCGAGACAGCCTGTTGTTTAACTCCAGAATGACGCCTCGCTCTCACAGGTTGCCATGACAACCAAGAGGCAATTTTTACCCAGGAGAATAACGATTAACTCCTACTCTAAAAACCTGCGTCCTCTTTTATGCGTGCAGATTGCTTCGTGACAAATTTTAGTCTCTGACAAATTTTAGTCTCTCTATAAACTCGAGGCGGGCTGTGTATAGTGAAATAAAGTAATGCACCAAGTAGAATATTACAGAAGAATCACGCATGCAGAAATCATATCTGATTTGGTAGGTACCAATTTAATTCAAGAAGAATAAAATCAGAAGCATTTAAGGTTATCGGGGCACGAATCAAAGCTTCCATCGCAGGGAATATACGTATCGAAAATGCAAGGTCTCTTGTTATGCACTGTCCAGAGTGTGATGAGCAGGTTGTGAAAAAAGTCGTGGAATTTCTGTAGTTTATTGCCTTGGAATCTATAGAAGACCCTTATCCCTTTCTTGTTTAAACTTTCTTGTTAAAAAAAAAAAACAGAAAAAAATGTTGCCAACTGCTGTCGAAACAGTGCAAATTTGTAATAGCAAATAGTGTGTACGCTTTTGATGTTACAACAGTCAATGAGATTGGACGTTGGATGTGTGTTTGAAGGTCTAGTGCACAATGCCTGTGCGTATGAACGTTGGTGTGTTTGTATGTATGCGTGCGCGTCTATCTGTCTGTCTGTCTGTTTGTTTGTTTGTTTGTCTGTCTGTATGCATGCATTGTATGTAGGCCCCTAATGTGCGCATGTCTGTATGATTGTATGTACGTGTATGCATGCATGCACGTTATGTAATGTATGTGTATGGCATGTGAATCATGGCCATGCATTCCTGCGTTTGCGGATATATATTATGTATCTCCATGTCTGTATATCTGTGAGCTCAACAAAGATCGTACTCTCCGGGTGGGGCTATATATCTAGCCGTATATCACTGTGGCCGTTGTGATTGCTGTGCGCGTTTTCGATGTCATGATAATTTGACGTGTTTGACAGAGTACAAACGAATGTTCAAAGTCATGTAAGATCAAACATACACTTGCTGTCTGATCGTTCTGCTTTATATTCTTTGAGACAACAACAGTCGGCACAGTCACTGTATGCTCATGATACATCGTGAAAATCCGATTTATAGCATTGCCTGTATTAAAGGGGCATTCCGGACGATTTTCATAATTTCACATCATGTAGTACATAAATCGACAGCTCCATGTATAGATTTGTGGAATTTATTGTGGTCCTTGAGCAGAGAAACCAATAAATTGAAAATCTTTAACAAATTACACTGAACAGTGTTGATGACATCAGAGCCTCATCTATTTCAGAAATGTAGCAGTGTAATTCCATTACAATGCCGCTTGTTCAACAAGTTCACCTGTGAAAAATCTATGCATGCCTTCTTCTTTTGTTCTGCTTCCTTGAGTCCCAACGCATGCATTCTTATGGTGAGGCTGCTATGTCACCATCCTTAGTTCATTGCAATTTGTTATAGATTTTGAAAACATTCTCATTCCTCATCCCAATCACTAAAAATTCTGAAACTCTGTACTCAGTGTAAGTAATTTATAGTTGTTCAAATGTAAAAGTCTGAAAATCATCCGGAGGTCCCCTTTAAGGGGGGAAAAGCTCTTCAACATCTTTACTTCTGTTACAAGAAATTGTTCATGATATTGATTGAGGTATTCTAGGCGAGCCCATATAGTATCTCTTTGATGAGACAAAAAGTGACTCTTTGTAGAGGTATCTATTCTTGAATATTTGCTTCGTAAACTGATTTTAACTCCTCCTGACTGAAATGTTGCATACTATTATAGCTATCGTAGAATATTAACTATAGAGAATTAATGTGTCAACCAGGCTTCAGGGTTACCAAGTTTACGTGTAACGATCGATATGGGAACACTTTTTGAGTGAATCATGAGCTGAAGACCAGTGGTTTTGCGAGAGAATAAGGAATTTATTACTTGGAAAACCTTTTAATCAGGCTTGAGATATACATGGAAGCATCAGGTTGTAGCAACATGATGCGGAACGGCGCACTCTGCGACAGCACACGGGTCGCGAGACATGAAGTCCCAGCAAACTTATTATGAGTTTGCGTGGTGAGATGACCTGTTCCCATTACAACAACCCCATTTTTCTCTTTACTTGTTCTTGTAGTGCCCTCAATATGGATTATGGGTCATTTTTAACACAACTTGTTCTTCATTGACCCTAACAGAAAATACAATATGTTTGTTTTGCTTCCATTTTTCATCTGACAGGATGGCTGAACCATGTTCAGCTGCACTAAATAGCCGGTTTCCATGGGGTCCAGTAGGATACCTACTTGGGTTGGACCACTTGACATGGTTAATGCGTTCTGCTCATTGCGATGAATAAATGAATGAAGCGATATCGATTACATTTGTATTCAGTTTATAATCATTTGGTAACATATTGCTTTAGCTTAATGGTTACATTGAAATAAAGCTAATATCCATTCATCTCTTTTTCTCCCCATTTATGCAGAGTACACTTATCTTGGATGTTTCTACGACGACTTTCAGCGAGATGTACTCCCGGATCTCATCTTCTGCGACCGGAGTCGTCACCCGTACAACACGTGTCAGAATGTGTGTAACCCTGTACTGGGAAGCAACTACTGCCAGTCGGGGTCAATGACCATAGAACTGTGTCGAGATATGTGTCTGGATCAGAACCTGAGATACTTTGGCCTGCAGGCTGGCACGCAGTGTCTCTGTGGAGGCGACTTCGCCCAGTACGACCGGCTGGGCCGGCCGACGGACATGCCGACCGAAGCCTGCAGAACGCCGTGTGTAGGCAACAGTAGCACATTCTGCGGTGGCGAGTTTCAAATGAGCGTCTTTGAATTCATGGGTAACTCAAACACCTGAAAATTCATTCTGAATGGTAGACCAAGAAAAAAGAGGAGGTTCTTTTTGAGTCATTACCACATTTTATCCGTTGCTCATCATGGTTGTTGATACATGTGCAAGTTGTTTCCCTTTTCAAACACAAATTGCCTCATATTGATCTTTTTTCCACCAGTGTAAGGAGTGTGATTTAACTATTTACCCGCGTCATACAAACGATTAGCGCAGTCTAAGATCCCAAACGTATTTATTATCTTTTTCTTTGCTTTAATTCCGAGTTCATAAAAAGATATATAGTACTCATATACGATAGATACGATAGAACGATAAACATTCATGTCTACTGCAATGAAAAGAACGAAATGGTTTGCAATACATCAATATTCATGTCTACTGCATGTTGGGGGCGCTGTGGCATAGTGGATAAGACTCCCGACTCCCGATCGGAGAACCCGGGTTCGATTCCCGCCCAGTGCTTACGTCCTTGGGCAAGATGTTTTACCCACAATTGTCCCTCTCGACCCAGGTGTATAAATGGGGACCTGGCAACGCTGGGGTAATAATAATGGCAGGGCCCTCTGGTAGAGCAGTGGCAACACTGAAGAGGCTACCATGGATAAATAAGACATTATTATTATTATTATTATTAATATTCATTGTACACATGCAGTGAACTCTGATGACGAAAGAATAACTGAGTATCGATTGCATTCTTCAGATTATCAAGTGTCTTTAACCATAATTATCACTAAGATGATGAATCAAGGATGTTTAGCGACTAAAATCATGATCCTGACTTCTTTGACAGCTCCACAATCCCACTGCTACAACCCCGGCTACGTCCTCAACGGCGGCGAGTCTCAGGCTGGCGACCTCTACGACGTCAACGACACGATCGAATTCGCGTCGCTGTGTCCGCCACCCAGCATCAAGAACGGCCCCGCCAGCATCACGTGCACGACGTCGGGGAACTGGACCGACTCGCCGCCCGTCTGCACGGTGCGGTGCTCGACGCCCACCGTCCCGGCGCACGCCAACTTCAGCTCGGGCCAGACGCTGACTGCAACGTATTCTGTGGATGACATGGTCCTCTTCGACTGCGATCTCGATCCGACTAAAACCAACCAAATTCTCACGTGCGATTTTTTCGGCAACTGGATTACGGATGTTGAATGCCCAGGTAATTTTGCAAGATTCATGTTGTTGGAGGTCCAATCTAATAACTCTTCCTTGCACTAAAAAATGGAACATATTCTAGACATCAATTACGAATTGTGATGAGTCGGATACTTTCTACAAACGTGCGGTGATATGATATTGATGGGTTTATATAGCCTTGTATATATTCTGTCCGAGGGCTTGAAGCCAATAAAAGCATGGCATCACAACTTACCCCCACAACTAATGGCTTGCACATAGACCTTACTTAAGACACTGCTGTCAAATATCAGGGGATTCTACCTGTCGTAATGTCACAATCATGTTTATCAACCATGTTATACTGTACTCCTTTAGCATCTCGGCAGACTTCACAAGAATTCAAAACATTCTCTTCACATAAACAAGATAAAACAAAACCAAAAACGCCCAAAAACAGCACCAAACTTGAACATGCGACAAGGCTCCTCGACTAAAGAAAGCAATGCAAAAGGCAGAAAGGAATCAAAGAAAGTGGTGTCAACTGCTTTCCCCTTTGGAATGATTAGAACGAGTTGGGGGCTTTAAGACATTCTGGTGTGGCGTAAAATTTTCTCGTTCCACAGTAGATTGATAAGAATGATATGATGCTTTTTTTTTTCCATTGTGGTGGTGCATTAAAATCTAACTATGCATCCTGCTACGATTGTTTTATCAAGTAAAAGATATCATTAGCGTAAAACAACAAGGCACTTAATTTCCAATACTTCATTACCGGTAAAAACGTCTAGAGTGCGATCAAGTTTCGTACCTCATATCCCATTTTTTTTCCCCACTACGTACAACTGTATTCGTCCTTTCAGTTGAGTTAACAAATAATTGTATTGCAATTATACGGCTTATATACTCTAACACGCCGTTGATTTTAATGGTATATTGTTGCATGAACTAACCAGCATGTTCCTCCTGCCCATCTTGCTTGATGTAACCTTAACACACTAACCAGCTCCACCATCCACGCAATCAATAACCACAACCACCTCTGTCACAACCACGACGGAGCCGAAGACGACATCGGAAACCACTACAGCGTCCCCGACGACATTCCTGCTTCCGACAACCTCTACTACAAAAACTTCTAACACGGAGTTGTCGTCAACAACCGAATCGCAGTCGAGCGGCAGTGCGAAAATGACGTCATCGACAGAAACTTCTCTCAACCCGACAACAGCTTTTTCCTCAAAATATGGGACGTCGTCAGGTATACTAACAAGTGTAACAAGTAATTCTAATTTAACCAGTCTAGTTCTGAAGGAGTATTTGTCACTGGAATTGTCATCATGGCATTGCAAAACTGGCACCCATGAATTTAACAATAATCTTATATAGGAGGAAGGTTAGACGAAATGGGTTAAATTCGTTAAAGGACAAGTTCACCTTCATAAACATAAGGATTGAGAGAATGCAGCAATATTAGTAGAAAACATCAGTGAAAGTTTGAGGAAAATTGGACAATCGATGCAAAAGTTATGAATTTTTAAAATTTTTGTGTTGGAACCGCTGGATGAGGAGACTACTAAGGCTCGTGATGTCATATGAGTACAACAGTATAAAAAAATGTAAAGAAAATTCAACACATTTTCACCTTTTTCGCATAATAAAAGAGCACTTGACTTGCCTCTTTCTAAAGGCAATGGGAATAATATTACCCATAACATATAAACACAGTAACGAGTTGAGGGAATGTGTATATTTTTTTTTCAAAAGATGAAATTTTGTGAAATTCTCTTTATATTTTATTATATTGTTGTACGCATGTGACATCATACACTGCAGTAGTCTTCTCATCCAGCGGTGACTGCACAAAAACTTCAAAAATTCATAACTTTTGAACGGATTGTCCGATTTTCCTCAAACTTTCAATGATGTGTTCTACTGATATTGCTACATTCTCTCAATCCTTATGTTAATGAAGGTGAACTTGTCCTTTAAATGTGCTCCAAATCAAATGCAATGTCTGAGAGAGAAGCAAGAACAATCTAAAAGAATCAGTTGTCAATATAAATAACATTATCAGAGGTTAGGAGGCTTTGAAAAATTGTGCCACCGAAAAGAAGAAAAAAATCACACGTGAACAACACACAGAGTGGAATTAGAAGCTAATTTTTCAGTCTTTCTTAGAAAAATTATTGTGAAATGAATGGCACAAATCTTCAGAAATGTAGTTTCTATTATACGACGTGAATTGTTGATACGCAGTTTGCAGGTGTGTCACCTATTTCAATATTGGTTGATGAACATGCTTATTATCATGATTATTGTTTCTCGGCGTGTATCTTATACTAGAAATGACAACCTAATGCCAACACTTTAGTTTTGAGATGATAAACAATCACTGAACAGTGGCCAAAAAGTAGTTGATTCGACGAAGCCGACGAAGCTTAATGTCGGTAGTAGACCTGCGTCTTAGCTGCTAACATCCAGTCATTGCTAATCAAGTCTTTTGAAGGGAGCTCTCCATTCCGAGAACCTTCGTGGCTACTAAGGAGTAGACCAACATTGAAGAAAGAAGAGAGATTGGAATCAGGGTCGATTATTAATTTCGTTTAAGCCCTTTAGATCTTTCTAACATTATTATCCTCCACATGATTAGCTAGGTTTATAAATTATGCTTCTTTACATTAGCTTGATTTATGGCTTTGGAATTAGGCTTATGCCAGATTAGAGGTTAGCCTTACTAACTAAATAACTAAACCTTGCCTAACTGCATCTACATTTGTCATGCTTGTACGATATTCTAACAGGAGTTTACTGATGTGCAAACACATCATAACATCTTTTGGTATCTTCTCAAAAGACAATGAAGTCATTGATTTTCTTCCTCTAATCAATCTAGCCTTGACTGTATCATGTCAACATTTCAATAGCTTCTTTGCTAGAACTAAAATCACTTCATTCATATCCAGCGAATGATATTATATTTTCATTTAACACAGCCGACATGGATTGTGACACAATTCTTTTTCCAAATTAATCATTTGATTCAAGTGGAACACCTGTAAACGACGGCAATTATCTTGATAAACGCCAATGTGAGACAAATAGCTGTTGAGCTTGATTTCATACCCCACACAAGAAAACGGGCAATGACGGGCGCATGATGCCGACCCCTCGTGGTTCGCCCCAGGTGACTGTTAATAGCAGGGAGATCACCTCCCTGGTAATAGTCATCAAACGGCATCAACCAGGTACAATGTGGCATACGCTTGACTAAATGTACACAATAATGAAGGAAAAGAAATTGCTAAAGAAAGAGAGAAGAAAATATAGATAATGAAGGGGAAAGGACAGAATTACACAAAAAAGACAAGGAAATTGACTCAGAATACGCTGAAAATTGGTGGCAGGATCGCAGGGCAGAATAAACAAGACGAATAGATAAAAAATGATAATAACATCGTTTCCATGTTGTTCACACCTCCACCCCCCCCCAAAAAAAAAATCCAAACACAAAACATGTTACGATGATACAAAAACATCAATCGCACGCAAGTTCAGTTTCCTTATTGTGATCAATGAATAACCAATTTATCGTCAAGCCTATGTGCGATTTTAAACTAACATGTGCATGATGACACACCATTATCATTGAGTCTATTTCTGAACTCATCAGCATAATGTTCGGTTTGCCCCAGGCTGTATTGTTTGGACCACAAAGGGGCCGGCACTTTTACAGTT
Source organism: Diadema setosum (assembly GCF_964275005.1). Lineage (NCBI taxonomy): Eukaryota > Metazoa > Echinodermata > Echinoidea > Diadematoida > Diadematidae > Diadema > Diadema setosum. The sequence continues at coordinate 23,250,269 of NC_092694.1, forward strand.
CCCCAAGCCAGTCTCAAACTGCACCCACTGAATACGTGAATGCTATACTTGCTAGTACGTGCGTCTGCACCTGCATTGTATGAAAGCTCGCATTCACGTCTGATCCATCAAGATAACCAATTCTTGGCGCATAATAGCGTCCTACTCTTCGCGCTCGTGGGGTCATCGAGCAAGGAACACTTTTGTTACACAGCATTTGAGTATACACACGGGGCATCATAATGAACATTTCGCAGCCTGTTAAACATGATAATCATATTGCTGTAGCTGGAGTAATGGTTGATTGAATGCAATTAGTATAATTCCATTCGTCAGCACGCGAGGCGAGACTCATGAAATATCCATCAGTGTTTATCAAAACTTTCCCCTTTTTTAACCCTTTCTGTACCAGGGACTTTGAAAAAGTGTATACTATTATGGAATGAGGGTTTTCTCTGCTAATCGGCACTCCAAGCACGCAAAGGGTCATTAGTGGATCGTAATGGATGACGCTAGAAGGCGGCTCCAGTTCTCCGCGCACCAATCTTTCGGTGTATGGTTAATTGCTTCATCACCTATGTGAGCAAGAGCTCACATTTATAGCACCACTTTTGACACGAGCCCGGTAATTATAATAATAGTGATAATAATGAACAGCGTACCTCTTTTCCCAAACAAGGGCGCAAACGGGCAAAGAAGAAGTATATAATATATATCATGCCACCTATGCGCTGTAAACAGGATAAATGTTGTTCTCCTATTAGGCTATTACAGCTCTATAGATATGATTGCAAAATATCGCATTGCCGCCAATATACGGCCCGACAGAGGTCACTAATCTGTTCTGTCGGTTGAAAATGCAGCTCCAGACGATAGTAATAATGATAAGGCGGTGGTGATGGAAAAAATGCATTAATTCATCAAAAGTTGCGGTGATGAACGAAGCTACGCGATCCCGCCGTGAAATGTCAAATAATGAAGTTAGACTGCACCTTCCACCAAAGAAAAGACAGTTACGTTGCAAAATCCGCGTTTGTGTGTTTATGTAGTTGTGTATATGTGCGTGTGTAACTTGTGCGTTCGTGAGTGTGTATGTGTGTGTAAGTGTGTGTGTGTGTGTGTGTGTACGAGTGTATGCATATATAATTGTGTTTGTGTCTGGATATGTCTGGGTATAAGAAAATAAAATAATGTACATGCTCTTCTGAGGGAGGGAACTGCCACTAACAACAGCGAATTTGATCGCTTGCGAATTCACACTATAATTGTGCGACACGCCTCAATATTCACGCGTAGGTACGCCGCTTCTGATTTCCACAGCAGTTTCCATGGCAACGAAATTGAACCTGCTCTTTTGTTCGTTCCTCACTGCTCCCCTTTTTTCCTTACCGTTGGACCGCCATGCTTTTGTGATTGTCATCAACATCACAAGGTATTCACGAGGCTGAAATATTACCCTTTCGCCTGGAAGTGATGACTGTGATTTTGTGCCTTTATATGAGATTATAGATGGCGCACATGATACAATTCGACCTGTATATAAATATCTTTTTCTCTCTCTTCTTTTTTGTATTGCATCAGTTTATGAAGTGTAATAAAATCAAGTGATTTCGCAGGTAAATGGACGCGATATGCTGACAGAAATATAGCGAAGGAAAAGTAGTATCGATGGATGATAGATAAACGGATCTATGATATGAAAAGATATAGGCCGATACAGTATAGTCATGATAGTGTACAGAGAAGATGTTTTCTATGTGTTTTCATCTCCATTTATTTTCATTGATGTTTCTATGTTTTCTCACTCACTTTATGTACACTCTCCTTGTTCTTGACTCTGTACTTGTATTTCTTAAGGTGATCTTTTCAGTCATTTACTTGAAAGAGAGAAGGAACATAATATGGCAATGTGGTAAACTGTTTGATGTACCGGAATCACATGATATTTCAGACAGGTCTCCCACTACCGTAGGCCTCAGTACTACATCCAGGTCATCGATGACCCCTTCAAGCTTACAATCTACTACTTCCGCCGGGTCAACTGACCTGACGACAGGTAACCAATCTGCAATGATTTACAAGCAAAAGGTGTTCAGCTTTGACGCTTGCTTGGCTTCAAGTTCTGCTTAATACAAATACACACATCACTGCCGAAGAGCCGATGGGACTGGTCGACCTCAACTTTCTCTATCTATCCATCCATCTATCTATCTATTTATCTACCTATCTATCTATCTATCTATCTATCTATCCATCTATCTATCTATCTATCTATCTATCTGTCTATCTATCTACCTGTCCATCTATCTATCTATCCATTTATCTATCTACCCATCCATCTATCTATCTATCTATCTATCAATTTATCCATCTATCTAACTATCCATCCATATATCTATCTATCTATCTATCCATTAATCTATCTATCTCTCTCTCTATCTATCTATCTATCTATCTATATCTATTTCTCTTTTTCTATCTATCTATCTCCCTCTCTTTTCTTTTGTCTTTCTCTCTCTATCACTCACTATATCCTTATATCCCACTCTCTCTCCCTCTCTCTTCCTGCTGCCTGTAAAATGTAAATTCTTCAGCGAACTACGTCACTTTTTGCTTGGCGCTGTTGCAAGGTTTTTTAACTTGCTTGATAAGTTGTTTTCATTGCATTGTGATTTTTTTGTGTGTGTTATAAGTTTGAGAGGATGCAGTGTGTTTCATCTGCTCATTTAGTTTTTTTTTTTTTATTTCGATTGCTCAATAGATTTTCTCCAATTTCTTTGCACACTGTAAAAACCTCTCGCCACATTCGTTGTCTCATTTTCTAATGATGTCATCCTTCCTTTACTTCCGATTCATTTGTCCATTTCTTGACCCCTCTATGATAATCTCTTCTTTAGCTTTACGCTCTTTGATTTGAATAAGCTTTACCGGGCCTTGTCAGTTTTTCTCTTTCCTTTTATTCAAGCAAAATGATTTTGAAAATCATGTTGGATTATGTCAAGGAAAGTGTCAAATGTATGTGCCATTTTCTATTTTATCTTCTTCTTTTTTTTTTTTTGCTTCTTTATATGAACAAAATGTAAGTCAAAGTAGCACTTGGTGAACTGTGCCAGGCACTCGGGAATCTGTCACTACAGTAACGCTTCTGTATAAGGCTTTGCAAACTGTTGTGGTTACAGCTTTCATAAGCCTTGAAGAAATACAGCTCTTTAAAGGTGGACACGTGCTCGCTATACGTGAATGCTGGTGTATTTATTCTATTCATGTCGCAAAAAATATGGTAAATCTAGTGTGCAAAGTAGTACCGAGTATCTTTGAGCGGTACACTGTAAAAACATCGGTGTTAGATTTAACACCACGGGTGTTAAATCTAACACCGATCAAACTTCAATAAAGGACCACACCCACAGGTGTTAAAAATGCACTGTGATGGTGTTGAAAAGTGTTCACCTGACTCTTCGTGGTGTTAATTTGACACTGTACCTGGTGTTATTTTGACACTGTACTGGTGTTAATTCAAAAATGACACCACATGGTGTTGATTTGATATTTGCTGGTGTTAATATCAATGGTTTAACACCCGTCTAGCTTCAATAAGGGACCACACCAGCTGGTGTTACTTTGATGTAAATTTATTTTTACATTTTCTCAAAATTCTAGTAATTTAATGTAAAATTCTTGATCGTCTTGTTTAAATTAAAAATCAACAAGAAGTGCAGTTACTAAGAAACTCTTCAAAAAACAGTTTAAAATTTGGAAATGACACCCGTAGGTGTTAATTTAACACCATAAATGAGCACCGAAAATTTAACACCAGCTCGGTGTTCACTATTTAACACCGGATTTTTTGCAGTGTATGCATGACTTGCTTTTGCTCGAAACTGACAACGGATGGCGAACCTCGGCATTTACAGTCTACCATCACTAATGTATCGAATCATTTTTATTTCAACAATACTAGAATATGATTGCAACTGATTGACAAATTGCCCTGCATCGACGTAAATTTCATGAAGAATTTCATGAATTTGAATAATACTAGAATATGATTCAATAAACAAATTTTTAAAAAATGACGAAATGCAAAGCAAACTTCAATTGCTACAGCTTAACATCTGGCGTATTCGACTTGAAAATGATTCGTTGTTGTGTGAAATCCAGTGCTATCTCTTAGGAAATTCAGTGGAAAATGGGGAATATGCATGAGGAAGTCCTAGTACATTGAAGAATTTCAGCATGCTCCAGCTTTATTGTTGGGCGCTGCCTCTGTAATGCTTCTGCATGTGTATAGCACATATCGCCCCGGGCGCCGCGGCGGTGCTTCGCTGCCTTATGTCGTTTGTACAGTCAGGGAGGTGGGAAGAGTATGTTTTAATCATGTTAATAGTGCCAGGTAACATCGAGCACAGTGTTGTATACCACTCGTTCTAATGTTTCGACGACTATGGTGGTAAGTAACGATGCTAATACATAAATACATCCGCAAAACTCAAAACACAAGTAGTGCTCTCAAATTCAAAAGCTATAGACCCCCCCGCCAAAACACACATACACACACACACACACACACACACACACACACACACACACACACACACACACACACACACCAAAAACCAAAAACCAAAAGCATAACAACAACAAAACAAAAAACAAAAAGAAAATCATAGGATTATTATATGCTGCATAATCAAACCTGCAACAAACGATGCTATGTGACGCAAAGAGTGATAACACAGATGATATCAACTTATATCAAATCTGTCAATGTATCTTACAATGAAAAATATACTATTTATCACAGATTTTTTTTTCTCAGCTCAGTTCATCTTCCAAGATTAAATAAATTGATAACTATCATGTTTTCAATTGTTGGATTCGGGAAAAAAGCTTTCTCAGCAGAGCGAGAGAGGGACTGAGAGGGATACAGGGGGGGGGGGGGGTGGGGGAAGGGGGTGATAGTTCTAAAACAAACCAACAGCTCACAAGTTGGAAAATAGGAGAGAAATGAAAAAAAAAATAGTGTATTAATGTCACGTGGGGCTAAATCGTTTCAAAACCCCTAGCATCAGTGTAAATGTGTTTGTAGACCTGTGCGTGTGTGTGTGTGTGTGTGTGTGTGTGTGTGTGTGTGTGTGTGTGTGTGTGTGCGAGTGTGTATGTGTGCGTTCAGAGAGATGACTGTGTTCATCCATTTAAGTTCAGTGTAGTTCTTACATTTAAAAAAAAAAGTAATTTAGCATCAGTCAAAATACATGAAGGTAGGCCTAATCATCAAACAGAGCCTACTTTACTCTATCCATATTCAGTGATATAACCGTATTTTAATCGAACAATCTGTTCTGGAAATGATTGCATTTTATTTCTTTTGTTGTTGTTGTTGTTGTTGTTTTTTTTTTTTTTTTTAGTCATGTTCGGGAGGCTGAAATTAGGTCGCAAAACGGAGGCGATTTCAGTTTCCATACCACCAGAAGTTGTGTGGCACATTTCATTTCAAGTACGGAGTCTCGGCAACGCTAATGTTTTACCGCCCTCAATGTCGCTTTTACAGGGAGTCTGACCACCGCATCTGGGGCTACAACCAACGCGACTGACGCGGCGATATCTAGCCAAGCAGCTACCACGCAGTCCGGAGCGACGTCGTCACCGGCGCCGACGTCTTCCCCGGGGCCGACGTCTTCCCCGGAGCCGACGTCTTCATCGTCGCCAACAGTGGCCGGTTCGTCTACGTTGACTTTTGCCGCGACCACGGACGACGGACGTACACCCGAGGCCTCGACGAGGCCGCAGAGGACCACGAGGGAGGCTGATATGACGACGAGAAGTCAAGGGCCAAACGATTTAGGTAAAGTAATAATAGTTTCTGTAAGATATCATAAGAGAGGCCAAGGAAAATCGTTTAACCTGGATAATCTTTTTTTTTTAATGGATAACTTTGTTTAATTACGTATTATTTTCATTGAATGTGTACAGATTATTAGAAAGCTGCGAAACTTATACTCTTCCTTGTACGACACACAATGAGTCACAACATATTGTCCAAGCGGAAATGAGTTGTGTTTATTAAAGTGAAACGACATAGAGCGTTTTCTTCTCTGATCTATGTACCATTTCAAGTCATGACATTTCACTCTATGATACTTTAGACATGGAGCTAGCTCCCTGCTTTAAATCAAGAAGTATTACCATGAGACTACAGGCTGTTGTGCAGTAAGAAAGTGTTCTAAAAAAAGAGATGATAAATATGATGATGAACTTTAACAGTAATCCTGTAGATATTGTAATTCTGTAGGGAAATCAGCCATGTAATTGGGTCAAGATATGAGTATCTCTTGGCCAAAGTATAAGATCTGCTTTACAGCTACTACTGTTAGTTTGATCCCCTCCCCCTAACACATCTAACTGAAACAGATCACATCTTAGCAGTATTCGATATTGTCACGTGTGGTTGCTCTAATTTACTGGCTGTCCCCAATATCTAGGTTTGCTACCGATCATTGTTGGAGCAGCGGCGGCAGTTCTCGTGGTCATTGTGGTGGTCATCATCATTTCCGTCTGCTGTTCAAGGTAAGTCATCTCTCTTGTTCACTTCTCCATAACCGGAATGGCAAGTTTACCAATTCAAAAATGGAAATTCTCTGGTCCAAATATTTACCTTGAGAACGGCCGCGTATATATATAGCTTGCGGACGGTACGGTTCTACGCATCATTATAATTGTCCCCAGTATGTTTACCCTTTTACTCTGAGTTCCCGCTTCTTTTTGAATAGATTAATTTACTAGCTCTTCGAAATAATTGATAATCTTCTGATTTAGTATAACACAATTTGATGATTTACTAGCGTAAACTGAATTTAAGAAAAAAGTAACTTTTTCGTTTACCCAGTAACTCTTACACGGCAGATTGGCTCTTATTATGAATCAATGGGTACAACACATGTATGTGTAGCTGTCGTTGCAGTGAAGAAGGGAAAGTAAGCTATTTCTGAACTTATACCTTTGCTCATGCATTTTCAGTGTTTAGATTTGACGTATTTCTGCTTTATCTTCATAAGTTTCTGAGATGAAAACGTATATTTTAGTCAAAAGCAGCAGTTGTCTTGTTTGATTAAGAGTTTGTCTGCATGCATTAATGATCCAACAACCACGTCGACTAGTGAAGAGGGTTTTTAACTCGGCGGCGAATGTTTGCGAATGTAGCGAATCTTGTATGTTTCGTCAGAGTTCGTAGAATAGTGGCATTTATAAGTTCGTAAGCAGTTGCAATCGAACAGTTTTCATTGTCACAAACAGTTTTCATTGCCGCAAACAGTTTCTCTTGTCGCAAAGAAGTTTTATTCAAAATTTCTTTGCGACTCTTTCATGTCTTTGTGACAAGAAACAGTTTGCGACAATGAAACTGTTTGCAAATTTGATTGACGAAACCTGAAATTCGCTACATTCGCAAACATTCGCCGATAAGTGAGATACCCCCGTTTTAACACTAGTGTTGAAAACCTCCCTCCCACTTTCACGAGGCCTTTGGTACACTGTAAACATCGGTGTTAGATTTAACACCATGGGTGTTAAATCTAACACCGACCAAACTTTAATAGAGGACCACACCCACAGGTGTAGAAAATGTATTATGACGGTGTTAAAAAGTGTTCGCCTGGCACTTCGTGGTGTTAATTTGACACTGTGGCTGGTGATATTTTTGACACTGCGCTAGAGTTAATTCAATAATGACACCGCATGGTGTTGATTTGATATTGATGGTGCTAATTTCAATGGTATAACACCCGTCCAGCTTCAATAGGGGACCACACCAACTGGTGTTACTGTGGTTAAATGTATTTACAGATTTTTTCAAAAATCAAGGACTTTATCGGAATATTCTTTATCGTCTTGTTGAAGTTCAAAATTAACAAGAAGTGCAGTAACTAAGAAACTATTCAAAAAACAATTTTAAATTTTGAAATGACACCCGGAGGTGTTAATCTAACGCCATGAATGAGCACCGGAAATTTAACACCAGCTCGGTGTTTCATATTTAACACCGGACTTTTTGCAGTGTAGCGCTAGTAGCGCTAAAACCATTAATAGCATCCTAAAATTTGCCCTTAGGGGTTGATATTCAGTCAAAACTGTGTGTGTGATGTATTGTGAATGTTTGACGCAGTTTGTTACTGTTTACAACCTAAAGCAAATCAAGATCTCGTGTGAGACCGGCTTAAGCAGTGTAAGTAAGTCATGTCTATAGGGGAGGGTTTTAGAATTGCATGTAGAGTATGCAGTCAATAGATGGTCCAGCTTTTCCGCCATGTGGTTTATTTTGACTCGCTTATCCATGGAAAGACAAACATACGCAAAAGACGCATAAAGACACACTTATACAGTATTAGCTGTAATCACGTGCATATCACAATTTACGCACACAAAAAGTCACATAGATAGATGCACATGCAAAGACTTGAAAGATACAGTAGCTGAGAGTTGTTGATGATAATATGGAGACACATTTTCATTATCTCCCAAACATGTTCAGATTTATATAATCATGTACAAAGTTAGACAGGGAGATTCATGAGATTGTAGGATTTTGAAGCACGCTTCATTTAGCTTTTTTTTTTGTTATTGTTGATTAAAATGACGAGGATTTCTATAGGATTAGTAGCTGAATATTAACACAATAAATAGCAAAAAGAATGTATAACACATAGTTAAAATGTTTCCACACATACATTACATAGTACTTAGATGTGTCAGAGTATCTGTAGATTTATCTGGAGCAGGGAATGCGGCTGAAGTTTCTGTTGTTGTTTTGTTTTGTCTTGGCCTATTATTGTAGGGCATATAGTCAATTAGGTGGGGAAAAAAGGTTGGAATTAAGCGATATGTGTGTGGGATGCTGTCGTTATGTTTTCACCTGCACAACCCCCGGCAATGTGTTTGATAGATTTGCTTATATGTTTGAATTACTTGTTGACACATAGTTGGGATGTATTTTTGTGTACAGTATACTTGGGAGTATATATTGCCTTTAAGGTAATCTTGTGTGGGTTTGTATTGGAAGCAAAATAATGTGCGTCGGTTTTACCTTATTGATTGTACAGTTGATGTCGGTTTTTTTTTTCTTTTCTTTTCTAAAGTATTCAAATGACAACCTCTTCGTGGTCCGAGCAGAAAGTAAAAAGATATATTAGGATAATGACAATGAAATAAACATATTAAAGCTTGCTTCTACTACTTCATTAAACTCGGATACTTTTACTTACGCATTTAAACCCCTGGTACTATAATGTCAGCTGATGAACTTTTTTCCATTTTCAATATCCTCATCTTTCCCCGCCAACAGAAAGGGAAAGCCGGCGAGGGAGCAAAAGTAATGGTCGAAATAAGCCTTAAACGTAAACACCCATCCATCCCACTTTTGGTTTTTCTACCTTTCCTTTAAAGACCTTGCTCTTGCGCATATATCTATACGTGTTATTTGTCGTGCTGTGTGATGTTGCCACTCACGGTATTCTTGTTGTATTCTTTTTTATTCTGGTTGCTTTATAGACATTAGTCACACTTGTGGCCATGTCCCCACTGTTATACAGAGATGACGTTTACGTAGAACGTTCATAGATGTATTATGTTGTAGTCCCTTTGTTGTCCACATGGATATATCCATAGTATTATCATCTTACGAAATGGTATGTTACCTGTGTTGATGTATCTTCTGATATTATTTTTTTTTCAATGTCTTGTGGACGCATGGTCATACTCTTGCGCAGTGTTCGTTGCCTTTGTTCAAGTCATCAGTCAGTGTTAGTTGTATGACAGACTGATTACTCTCGGCTCTTCACGTCACCCCATGTGCGTAAAACTGTTCAAAAGTAATGACGTCAGAAAGAAAGCTCCGCGTACACTAGTCTGCTTGTCTCGCTTATTTCCTAAATATACACAAAACAACAGCAACGAACAAAGTGTTAGGAGTTGTCTGTTCTCGGGCAAGCAGTAGTAGACAGTAGTGTACGTTTACACATGATGCATGCGCCAGTTGGCGACGTCCGTATGCAGTCCACGATCACGGAAGGCTGCATTCTTACAGTCCCTTACTCTATGTCAGAATTCGCATGAATGAAATAACAATTACTTTTGAATCTTTACAAAATAACTTGTTAATATTTTTGAAATGCATGTCTTATGTTACACAAAGGATACAGAAGAAAAAAAAAAGGAATCGGAATCTTTTTTTTTTCTTTTTTACCAAGAAAATGTGCTTTTTAACGTCATGCTATTAGTATTTTCATGTTGTTGTTTTTTTTTTCTTTACATCTGTGCAATTTATGATTCAATCCTTTTCGTCATGTGATATAACATCAGTGCGCTTCATAGTGACATTGTCGGCTTTGTGCATGACGATGTCGGTGCTGTAGCCGCTATCCTGGTTGTTCACTCAGACAGCATGCATGTCTGTATAGATCGGAGTCTTATTTTACAAGCTTAAAGCAATGCTGCCTCACAACGATTGTAGTTACCACTGCAGCAACCAGCCAACAACCCACATGCGCTCTTGTCACATTTACAGCGTTAGGTGCGTTGCTATGGCAACTACAATCATTGTAAACCGTAGCATTGGCGAAATACGTCCTTACCTTGGTTTTTATTTGTTAAATGAAGCCTGTTGGTGTTTATTTGTGCTTGACAAAACGTGAAATAAGTATTGATCGATTGGCTTAGATAGTGCAAGCGCAAACTACAGCCGCACTGTATAGTAGTAAGTGTAAAGTCTGGCGAAATAACACACTATTCCGAATCTTAAATCGATATCTAAATTCATTGTTCCAAGATACAATTATTTTGTATATTTCTGCAGTAGAGTCTGATGTGATAATGCCAGTAGTGTCCAATTGCTCATATTATGAATACCGACGAAATCAGGTACTTTTTCTTTTTTTTGTGACAAAGACCATAGACGCAAAGAATGAAAACTAGATGAACATTATTATGACTAATGATCATGTACCATTTTGTGGAGTGCAGACGTTGTAATAATGGGTAGATAGTATAGAGTGAAACACTAATTTTATTCCGGAACCGAAGCCGCTATGAGAATATCAACTACTCGTACACCTTCTTCCTTTCTGTTATTACACTCGGCCGAATGGAACCATAAATTTGAAGACTTTATCATCATCATTATTATTATTATTATTATCATTATTATTATTTTAGTTTGGTATGGTGACAATTGACCGAGAATGATCGACAGTGATGCCTTTTTTTAACAATGTTATATAACAAGAAATCCAAATCAGATTATCTTTCTCCATTTCTTCTTTAAACATATCTGTGATCAAGATAAATCCAAAGTTAAATTCTATTTTCAAATTAACGTCATATTTGTTCGAGAAACATGTAACTAATAATTTACATTGCACGGAAGTCATTTCTCTGTATTTATTATTTATCTGTATCCTTCTGTTTAGACAACGCAAGCGACAAACTAAGAAGATACCCTTTGACCCAGCTCTTGGAACCAGCTTCGGAAACCCCGCATTTGAAGACGATGAACAGGAAGAATCGAGGAGAGGTTTCGTACAAGAAAATGATTACGGCGACCTCCCCCGACAAACATACGACATTGGGAATTCCGATTATGCCACCGTGGACGAAGTTTCCAGTAGGGCGCCACCGGATGGCAAGGACTCACCAGGTACGGCTCCGATCGTCGAAGGAGGCATAGACAAAAATCGCAACGGAAGCGTGACAAGTTTCAAGCCAGATGCATCGTCAGGTAGTTACAGGCCGGGGACGTTGCCAACTCAAAACTCTTCGAGAGACACTAGCGATTTATATGCTGTCCCAAACAAACATAGGTCGCAAACACCGATGGAGGGGCCCGATGAATATTTCAAAGATCCCGCAAATCAAATTGCTACGCCCCTTTGAAACATTCAGGAACTGAAATCAATGTAATTATTTCAAAACAGAGACGAGCAAAAGACCAAGTTGCTCAGGTGCTAAAATTTCAGTAGTATGATGCGATGCAGGACATTATGATTTGTGAGTTGCTTTCTTCTACTGTTCACTCTGTTCAGACCAGAGCAATTTTTAAATGACGTATAGAAGTATTTTTATAGGTGACTTTTATGCTGTAGGGCTTGCTCTAGTCTTGCATGTTCGAACATTTACACATAGATTTTTAAAAGTAAGTCAGTACACGAATTCATAAGCATAAGCATATTTCCTTAGCACTGTATCAAAATCTTGGCAATAACTAACTCTCTACCTTGATTCGCTCGGAGAGCATAACCTAATTGTTATTTTGAGGTTAGATCACTAATCAGTGAAGCTGAAAGGTTGATATTATACAGGTTCTCAATGTGCTTGAAGCTGTTTTTTTTTTTTTTTTTTTTTTTTTTTTTTTAGGGGGGGGGGGGCGGTTCTAGGGTAGTTACCCCCTGGACAATTATTTCAGACCCTCCCCCCGGTCATAACCCTAACCGTAATCCTAATCCTGAACCTAATCTTCACCCTAAGCCAAACTCTAACCCTAACCCTAACCCTAATCCTAACTATAACCTTATCTATCACTGTCCTGTATTTAGCCGGGGGAATTGTCCTCGGGGAGTAATTACCCTGATACGTTCGTGGCGTCCTTAAAGTTAGACTTAAGAAAATTTTAGTGAGTAAATCAATATTTTATCTTCAAGAAATTGCAACAATAACCAGCAGTGTAATCTTTTCTTACTAAACTCAAATTGCTAACTCAGCAACTAAGTATGATAAGCCGTAAAATATGCAAAGATCCTGAAACTCCCACCCATACTTGCATTAAATTGGCAAATTTTTGTGATCAAAGTATGCAATACTCTTGTTTCTTACACAGATACCCAGGATGCATGCTCGTAATTTGAATCACCTCACAATGGTAAACAAAAAATAAAATCGACTTATACAGAATGATATATATTCTATATATATAATATTTTCAATTAATTTTCATGCTTCTAATCGACCTTTATTGTCATTGCCTGCATCCATCATCGATTTCACAATTTGTGCAATTATACTGCTCACGTGACCTCGCTATTCATGGCCCCAGCACCCACTGAAACCAACCAGCACGATTCTACCATGGCCGCAGCTGCTACATTAACTATAATTCCATTATCAGATGCCATCATTGTATGGACATTAATCCATCCACTTGTCAGTTTCTTAACGATTAGTAGAGAGCAGATGGAAAATATATTAATATGCTTTTCTGACTGTCTTTCTGTCTGTTATACCCTCGTTGCTAACTGATTTCCAAGCAGTGAGTGTAGATGAATAACACTTCGTGTAATCTCTTCTCACACTCCTTTAATCAACTGTAACAGTGTCTGCACAAAACTGTATGATATTGCCCAGCCATGAAAGAAATATCCCAGTGTATAGTGTTCGAGATACATTGTAAGAACCACTGCATAGGACCTAGATGGGCAATATGATTATATTGTGATGTTCCCGTGAAACAAAGACAAACTACATTGCAGAACGTAAATTCCATACGTTATCTAACTCCTCCCAGTGTGTGGATATAATCTGTCTTTAATAATCCGAACCACACAGAGGAAAAAGAAACACTGTTTTACCACACCGTTGCTTTTCATTTAAATCGGAAAACCGTCAGTGTGTGTGCTACTTGTGCAGTTTAGCTGAATATCTCCGCGAACAAGTGCAGTGTGTCTCCCACATTCTGTGCCTACTGACTGGGTGTAGCGTGGAAATAGACATGAAGTCTAGAAAAGTTTCAAAATGTATGTGGAACACTGTTTGTTTATTTGTAAACATATTTTCTACTTAACAAGCTTTCTGGTTGGCGTAAAATGAAAATGGAGTGTCTATTGAAGAAAGGAGAGAGATTATTAAAAAGATTTGTGAGGCCTGAAATGAAATTATGCCACTTCGAATGTTTGAATAGGAAAGTCTACTTCCAAGTGAAGTGAAAAAAAAAATGCAGTTCCTCTTTAAACCACCGCTATGTTACAAATTAATACCCTTCCTAAGATTGCGTCTAGTAATCATGAACAATCTTGGGCTTTAAAAAATATATCAATCATGTCATCAGTATACATTGAAGTGAACGAAATGTATATGAATGTCAAAAAAGTACTATAATGCGCATTAATTACACCCTTAAATCTTCACACCAAACTTTCTTCTCAACCATACTATGGTAACAATCAAAGTGAAGTAATTGATATTACTGACCATGCTCTTTTCCACTAAGGTCGAATTCAATACATTGCAGTTGTAGGAGTGTGTATCCTGCTAGGTAAACTGTACCGCCCCTCAAGGTTCTCTTGGCAGCTCCAAATAGTTTCATGCGCCCTCTACGTTAAAGATCTCATCAAACTGATATGTCATGATGGTGCACTTGGTTTTCTAATATCAATAAACAGGGGACCATTTACTTTCATGTGATCGAAATGAACGTCTGCTGAATGATGTGCTCTATTTCTCAATACATTATCCAGACTGTTAAAAATCCTGGATCCTGAATACCTACAGTGCAATTGGGAAACGTGCTCTCTCTTTTGGAGAAAGATCTGTACTTATTGGTTTGTAATTATTCTGTCGATAGTTTATCTGACCTACAAGGAGTTAATACATTTATACAAAGTGACGTCTACACTGAGATGACATAGGGTGGATCATGAATTGATCTACGGACTTGCGATCATTAAAATGCTTCAGTATTAATTTGATTTCATGCAAATTTTATATTACTTTGAAGAATTTGATCTTATTTTGCATTTGACTTTCTCGATGTTAATTTTCTGAGCTGTTTTGCATCTTATCTTCTTTTTTTTTGTTCAAAATTATTACGTATTTAGGTTTCTTTTTTGGTAATCATCAGCCAGAGGCAGTAAATCTTGGAACAGTATTTTTTTTTTCTTTGCTGAAATGACCTTTTCAAAGTTAGCGTAATACTTCATCGAGTGAATATCAACTAACATTTAAAGAGCTCCCTCCCGCCACCCCCAAAAATTTCGTTTGAATGATTCCTGTACAAAAAATTTCGCCTGTTGTTCGTCATTGGTATTGACTGCAAAATTGCAGTTGCTACAAAGAGCAAAACAGAATGTAGCTTTAGTAAAAGGTGATTATCATTTCGGGCATTTTATGAAAGTATCTGCTCGATTACAAGATATTTGTTTCTTTGCCTGTATAAATGTTTTTGGAAGTGACAAACACTGAGTACTTTATGAAGAAATGTTGAAAAGGAGACTAATAACAAACCGTACATTTTCGGAACTCAGTGATGATTTTATATTTCGATTCTTTTTTTTTTAATCCCATTGTTCATGAGAGGAAACCTAATTTTTTAGGTCTCCTGCTTGAAGACTACATGATTGTGTTCACTATAATGGCTTTTGCTTTTATTTGAAAATACGATGCAAGTTTGGGATGACATGAAGTGTGAAAGTAATTACCATCCGCTTTTTGAAAAGAAACTCTGTAACCATACGACGAGCCAGTTTTAGTATTGCTTTGCTTTGTTCGATACTTCTCTTCAACGTGTTACCGCAGTGTACTGATACGTGAGGATTACTAGTATGAAGACGAGGAACGGAGTGCAGACTGTAGACATCTCATTCGCATTACATGCACACACTGAAGGACTACTACGTGATAATCGTCATTATGCACTGTTTAAGTGACGTAATTGTGCTCAATTTTACGTAGAGTTGTAGAAATTGTGTAATGTTCATATATGCACTCTATATTTCTGGGAAATGAACTATCGGACTCATAAAATGAATGCAGGATGTGGAACCATTTGCTTAAAAGCAAATCACATCAGTGACATGAAGAATACAAATGTTTTATCATTTTGATAAGTGTCTTTCAATGTACAGAAAACGCCATTGAGTATGTTATGACATCATAGAGCCAAATGGACTAGATGGGAAGACATTTTTGAGTGAAATTGCACCAGAGTTGCCTCATGACAAAAATACATGAAGGGAATTACATTTACCTCATCAGAAAAGATGCAGTTTTGATACAATTATTGAGTGAAACGTCGAAGAATTTTCACTCCAAGTCCTCAAAATGAATAAAGCGTTTGCTCCTTGTCGTACTTAATTCTGAATAATCAAAATACGATCATTCTATTGCTGTATCAAAATGCTGTTTGAAATGTTGAAAGTCGAAATTTCATGGCCATTGATAGCGTCTCCATGTCAGGCTGCGCAAAGAGAAATGAAAATACAGAAATGAATTATCCAAGTCACGTAACACGTTTACTCATCAACCTTAATGTTATAAATATCTTTTTGTCCTTCCATGGTGTCATTTCAGATACAAAATATGACGTGATAGTTCTCCGTACGTCACGAGAGTTTCAAACAGCCTACAATAGACGTAACTCTACGCGCTCTACTGTCCCAAAGCACTCTTTATAATCATGAATGTGCTTGCAACAACAACTAAAAATTGTTGAAAGTGGAAAGTAATGTGACATTTTGCAATCCACGATATGATATTCATAAGTGTTCATTGAAGTGTCTTTCGTATATGATTTATCTTCTTTCATCTTAGTCTTTTATGCTGATATGCTGATAGCGAGCAAAATAACGCCTTCAAATTACTGCTATCAAGCAACACATCTTGTCCTGATATGAGACGGAATTGTCCTGCAAATTCATCTTGACGAAACGGATGATCGACCGACGGCAAGCGTATATGTTATTAACCATTGTACGATAATACTGCACATTGTATGACATCTTTCAAAAAAGAGGAGTTGTCTATAGGAATGACTTTTGATCGGTACTCTTTCATGAGGCATTAGATTATGATCATGCTTTCAATATTATGTACAATTTAGATAGACTGAAATCGTTATTATTATTTTTTTTAATCACACAACAGCTACGACTCTGTATGTGAAATTTATCATTGATTTGATTGGAATGGTCTGTGTAGATAATCTTTACTTCGAAGTACTGTAGATTTTAAAGGGAAGAAATATGCAAATAAGACACCGAAATAGTGAAGGATCGCACAACTGTACAAATTGTCATCTATGATAATGATATTATGATTGATATATTATATGATTAAAAACCCTACATTCACCTTGTTATTGCATGGTAATAACACTGCTTTGAAAATATGAGCAGAGTTTCGTGTTACCATGTTTTTCGTGTACTGAGCAGAGCTAAGTGCCTATGAAAATAAAACAAAATCTTCGCAGATTATTTCATCAACACAAATATTCCAGTGTCATATTGTGTGATTATTTCATGAGGTTGACTTATAGACGCATGCTATTCCACAGTGGGATAAAGTTGACTTTTAAAAAAATATCATGAATATGCCTTTTATAAAGTAAGTACTGTGTAACCTGTTCAGCCCACGTGGAACAGAGGAAGATTGGAGAGACTCTTGACGCTCGAGGGGAGGAATAAAGTTTTGTTGTTTATTCTAAGAAAGTCTGGTATGGTGGTGATCTATTTTGTGCCAATAATGATACGTGTGACATGTTGAGTTACCATCACCTTTTCCTCTCCTCCGTAATAAAACAAACAAGCAAACAAATAAACCTGCGCAATATCAACAGATCAAAGTCATTTCTTAAAAATCGGTCATGATAAAATACATTAATGGAATTTAGCTTTTCACATATAACTTGTCAAACAGTGACTCTAACGACAACCCCATATGCAAATAAGATGAATGTAATGATGTCATCAACTCTCCATCCGTTTTTGTACACAAAGTAGCATATTTTGTGGTGAATAATAATAGCAACTACAACCAGTTCTTTAAAAGTCGTTATTGTCAGTCTATTGAAACGCAACTAAACATGGCGCCAAGAGTGAATTCTCCGTTTCACGCAAGCAAACGAGGACAAAAATATTAAGCCTGCTTTGTTAATGAACGAATGCTGCTGTGTGGATTAAATCGAAAAATGTGAGCCAATTTGTACATCGCATTGGGAAACGCAGTGAATGAGTATGAAGTCTGAAGCAAAATAATGAAAAAAAAATCCTTATCACCTGTCACAATATATCTTGAACGAGGTTTGCTGACGAGGCAACAAATAATGCGTGCAAACAGTGGAGAAGACGGTTTTCTGGTGAATTCATTATTGTGGATATCGTAATCGTAATTCACCAGGAACCCGTTCTCCCAATACATCTCTAAATTTCTTCCCCTATAATGACGTAATAAAAAGCTACCAATGCGCATATTTGTTCTAGATACAGTGAATTGGATATCTTAAAAAACAGAAGCTATCAGTGCTCACCCGTTAATCGGGAGCCGCTTTAGCTTAACTTAGCTTAACTTAATGTAACAAAGTTTTCACGCGTTATTTCCACCGCTTAATCGGAACCGCTTTATGGTGTACTTTAAATCTAAGTCACGTGCATTCTTTTCTTTTCTTTTTTTTTTGGTCGGGAAGCCTCGGGAGAGATTTCTATGGTTGTCAGAAAAAAGAAAATCAAATCATTATCATGTAAATGTAAAGCATACAAAATTACCTAAATGCTAATCATCAATACAGTTTTCTCTGGTCTGCTGGTATAGCTCGCTATTATCAAGACAAAGGATCTGTAAATTTTGAAACGGTCCTAACAAGGCAAATTGGCAACTATTGTCCTGAGGCAAGAAGCCAGATGCCTCCAGCAGTTCTCTGAGATAAAAGATGCATAAGGGGTCAACAGAGGACCAGTGCACATCAAGGGTTCGCAGCCAGCGTAACTATTCGCTGATAAATGTCGATCCATTGTATATTTTTGGCCCCATTTCCTACAGCAATGAACCATTCGTTTTGGCAGTTGTGTTCCATTAGCCCACCTGCCTGACGTATTTATTCCTTTTGCACTATGTGTTTGCAGTAATGGGCCATTTATTTCACCTGCCTCGTTTAGAACGATAATTTAACAACGTATTCAAATTCTATGCGTGCCTCATCAAACAAAGGTGGTTACTGGCGACTAGTGAACTTGTCTGTGAATGACTTGCACGACAAAACAGAAATATCAACGCGTTCAAATTGAATATATAAGCTAAAAATTTATATAATAAATATTTTAACTTAGAAGTTTATTGAATAACATATTACTATGTTAATATTCGAAAAGAAATTATCTCGGATTATGGATAGATTTCAAAACCGGTTTATTTGGTGTCAATAGCTCAGTTAGGTTTGCCTAGACTAGTGAGTGCTACGAGGTCGTAATAAGATTTGCAGGATATTAACGATATAGCAGGCAGTAAAAGTGCACTTAACTTAAGATGAATAGGTGCGTTTCATTTGCTAAGCAAGTATGAAACGGGTATTAACATATTTCCCGGACTAAGAGCGTGATTATATTGAAATTAGTTAAAGAGGTCATACAGTATTTAGACTCTTACATTTACCACCCGATCAATGTGTAAGGGTTCGAATATATGCAATCGGAGAGTACAAAACACAGAGCGACTAACACCATGGAACCGTGCACGCATCTTTAATGTAAAAACAATCTGAATATGGATCACCACCTAAAACTTTCCAATATTGTTCCTTTTATCACAATGGATCCATCCTGAAAATGTCGTCACGACCCCTTCATAAAATTCCGTGCATGCAATATTGCTAACAGACAAACACATGTAACAAACTACCAAACGAACAAACAAACCCCGTCAAAAACAACCTCCTTGTCCGAGGAAATGATGATGATGGCAACGACGACAACGACGACGACGACGACGATGATGATGATGATTATACTAGTGTTGCTACAACGTATTGTGACATTTTACCTCCTGAATAAACCATTCAGTGTTTATCACTGTCTTATAAGACAGTCCTGCTATTACCAATTCGCCAGCATTGCCAGGCACCCATGATTTACAGGGTCATCCCAGGAGACCGACACCCACTAGTCATAGACGGCCCACGAGTTCGACATTGAATAAAGGTCCATTAGTCATAAAACCCACGAGTCATACAGCCCATGAGTTTGACACTAGGGAAGTAAGGCCCATGAGTCCGACACTAACCAAAACAAAGCCCATGAGTTCGACACAAAGCAAAAAAGGCCCTCGAGTTCGACGCTAGGTGAAAAAGACCCACAAGTTCGACACTGCTATAGGTGTAAACGATCCACGAGTTCGACGCAACATCACGGGCCGTAATGTATCTTTCTCTTCTCGTATGCCTCGTTAGCTTAATGTCAAATTCATAGGCCTGGTAACTCATGGGCCTTTTTTTGTCAAGTGTCGGACTCATGGGCCTTATTTGCTTAGTGTCTAACTTATGGGCTGTATGACTTGTGGGTTGTATGATTCATGGGTGTCGAACTCGTGACGTGCACCCGATTTACACACCTGGGTTTGTCAGGGACCAAAAACTGGAAAGACGTCTTGTCCAAGGATGTACTCGCTGGGCAGGACTCGGATCCATGATCTCTTGTTAACCTATTCTGTGCCAGGCATTGTTGACAGTGTGTACAGAGCTTATGGGGGTTTCTCTGACAATGGGCACTCAAAGCACTCATAATGTTAATGTGCCCAAAACCTATTATATCATGTAACAGTGATCCCAATCTCAAAGAGAGGAAGAGAAAATGACTGCAAAAATTTGGTGTCAAGTGTTTTTTAGAGTAAGATATCAAGACAATTAGCCTAAAGAAAAAACAACATACAAACGTATGGGACAATAACTAAGTATAGTAACGTCATTACTTGACCTGATTTCACATGTAACTGTGACTACTATCTCTGAGTTGTTACAAAAAACATAAACTTCGCAATTCCAAATGTTTATTTGCTCTTTTTTTCGATCCTGATAAACTGTAACCATTCTGTTTTAACGCTCTTGTTTTTTCCTCAGGATCAACGTGAGTAAGGAATGGCATAGCCCAATATCAACCAATTTCCATCCTTAGATCCTTAGAAATTAAAGTGAACATGTAGTGGACCTTCAAACTTCTTTCGTCAGTGAAGAAGTAATGTGGGAACAGTTTGATACGCGAGCATCCCTTTCTCCCCTCTCTGGATATCCTACCCCCCCCCCCCCTCCTCCTCCTCCTCCTCCTCCTCCTCCTCCTCCTCCTCCTCCTCCTGAACACCAACCGTGTTACAATCCTCTGCATATTGTCGAGTAAATGTGGCGGTAATTACACTCTGGCCTCGTCTCTTTCTAATTGAATATAGCACCATCATCGACCTCGATTAATTACCAGTAACGAGATAGCGGCCAGATATGAGCCGCACACGCTCGCGCGTCCCACTTATCAACGCCGGAGTTCACAACGATGCGCAAAGTCGGCGCAAATGAATTCGATCTAGACAATTTCAGTTGAACACTCTTACCCACTCCCCTTTTCTGAAGGGAGACAGAAAGGGCAGAGTGGGAAGTGAAGGAAGGGTGGGGAGACTATAAATGCCCTTCGAAAGTTCTTTGCGTCATTGCAATTCATATACATATTATATCTGTTTTGATCTGCACTCACCTATGTAATAAAACATCATCTCCACTAAAAATAAAATAAAAACAAGCAAAAAGACAAAACCAAAGCAATGTACCCGCATGTACCAACAGGTTACGCAATAAAGATATGCGATAGGGTTATCTTATAACAGAGAGCTGTATTATTCATTGTGTTTTGAGACACGAATGAACTCGTTTTAGTATGTTTGTCGCTCTAATGATCTGATTTTATTCGATGTGCTTTGAGGCACGATTGAACAAGGTTAAGTATGCTTGTCGCTCTGTTGATTGGATTAAGATGTCAGGAAATCTCCAAAGATACCAAACGTCTCTATCATGATGCAAATTGGAGGCATTTAAGTTGACATCTTGTAGCGAAATAAATAAAGTTTGGATTTGAATGATAAAAAGTCATTAGTCATCCATCACGATAGGAGAATGAACTCCGCCTTCACGAGGAATGTTTGCCGCCAACTCGTGTATTTGAACCAAGTCAGGCGTGCAGTTCTCAAAACGAGAGAGAGAAAAAAAAAAACACCTTTTGTTGACGTGGGACAATCTCCGTGGTCCCATCTGTAACCCTCGACGTGGGAACGAATATCGGACTGACGATGCTTGGTATAGTATAGATTATTATGAAAGTGTGGCCAACATAACAGCGCCAACCGGGGGTTCTGTTTTAATGAGCCCATGATTGAATAGAAAACCTTGCGCACCTTAATAGAATCCTGAAAGGTTTGAGCTCATAGACGTGGAGGGGGCAAGCTGTGAGGAATATCGAAATTCGTACTCTGGGTAAGTAGTATCATTTCCTCGTTGTTTTATGATGTATTTGGTAACCAAACTGGACCGAAGCGACTCGGCATGTGAGTTTGGAGTTCTGATAGATCGCGTCCTGTTTGGAGAGTGTGCTTGTGCGTGTGTGTACCAATGTCATTGAAGTGAAAAGTAGGCACAAGTACTTGATCAAATAGAGTGGGATAGATATGCGATGTGTCATTCGCATGGCACGTGTACCATCAACATTGTTATGTGTTTTATTTCTATTAGAAAGCACTAATTCACACCGTGTTAGTGGGTATCCTTATATTATCTATATTGCAACAGGTAATGTTTCATTTGTGGGGTATGTGTACAAGGCACGACAGGGGTATCGCAGACAGTTTGTTGGCTTGTACGTGTTGTAAGCAGGTGGTCTGAATCTTGTTGAGGGGGAAAAAGGTGTGACTATAACCATGCAAACAGCGGAGGGATCACGAGTAGATGAATAGGCCGTTTCTACAATGTATTACAATTTATGGATGTTCCTTTCTAACAGCTTAGTAACGAAATATTTCATTCACCTGCAGGAATTCTCTTAGTTGTTGCTAGGTACATTGTAGGGCAAGCCTCCGGCAAGTTTTGTGGTTGTAAAGGCCCCGTCACACTACAGCGAATGCCCAACGAATGCCAAGCAAATGCCCAACGAATTCGAAAATGTGAAGACAGTTTGCATCCGTTGCTAATACTAGAATACTTCGTAAAATGTTTGACGTTCTTTGTATTCATTAGCTATTCGTAGGGATTCGCAGAGATACGCTGGAGATTTTGGACGTGTTAAAAAAAAAAAAAAAATCGGCTCCAGCGTATCTCTGCGAATCCCTACAAATAGCTAATGATTACAAAGAACGCCAAGCATGTTACGAACTATTCTAGTATTACCAACGGATGTGAACATATCTTCAAATTGTCAAATTTGTTAGACATTCGTTGGGCATTCGTTGGGCATTCGCTGTAGTGTGACGGGGCCTTCAATGACTAAAGCACGCATAAAATCTGCATACAGTATACAGAACAAGTTTATTCCATTCTTGTCTAGGATTACAATGGAACAATTCGCTAATATATTCGAATTCTTTGGGTACTTTATATCAAACACTTTTTGACAACTACTAGTAAAAAGCTTGCACGAGCCCCAAGGTTTCCTGCCATAGCAAGAGTTAGTGTATGCCATGTGTGTTCGAAGTGTTAAAATACGCTGAGTATCTCCAAATGGGTGGCATAGTTTATTAGGCCGGCCGTTAGAGGTAAAAAAAATAATAAACCCATAATTCTGAAACTAACTGATGTATTCCGCTGGTAGGAAACCTGATAGGGCAATAGGATGAATGATCAGATCAACGTATGACCTTAAGAACAAGATAGCCAATAAAGATCACCCACTGTCTGTAATTACTGGAGGGACCAGCAAGAAAATACAAAGGACAGAATATCGGCGAGTATATCTTACTTTGAATAAAGTGCGTATTCAGGACATAAATCATAGCATCATTGTTACCACTGCAAAAGTGTAAAAGGCTTTCGGAAATACTTTGGGAACTAGCACCACGATGTCTTTTGTTGATGCGCTTGACCTACGAATAGATGAGACGTGTGATACCACCATTTTTTTCGTTCCAAAGTTAGTTTGAGGTATAGCTGACAAAATGCCGTGCTTCAGCAGTATCCGATGTCTCTTTAACAGCGCATGAGTATAGTATCAATACGGCCGAAGTTTGTTACTGCACAATACATTATACACAATGCCATGACATCAAGCACACAAGGTTGTATACTATGTTCATAAACTTATATTCATTTGTTTTTCTCACGCAATGTTTTCATTGCTACCAGTCTATAGAAACATTCATGCTTGTTTCACATTGGCCAGAAGTCGGCATATTCCTGCGTGCATAAGACGTAGGAATTCTTGGTTGAACCCCAAACATACCATTATTATTGTGTCTACGAAGTTCGATAAACATAGAGATAGTACTCCTCCCTGAAAGAACACAGAGTTAGCACGTTCTGTGAGGTCTAATGGGAACTTTGTAGTGTAGTGTTTTCCTTGTAAACCTACATTGTTTGCCAATCTGTTTCGCTTTATATCTACCGATGTCTCCCCATATTTCACTCATTCATTCAAACAAGGGCGACAACAATAGCACCGACAACAATGAAAATAATGCTCATGTAGTAGTCAATGCCCAATTCAACATTTTATTCATCGTTCCATATATAGAGAGAACAAGGCACTATATCATAACGACAGCGCTGAATAGGTGATCATCTCGCCTACCGGCCGAGTGGTGCGGACTTCCCACCACGTCTACAGGGCGATGACACTGTATGTATAATTACCATGAGACAACTCATTCATCACTGTCTCCGTGGATGAAAACGAAGACGTGTTGATGATGACTCCGTCATCTCCAGGCCAACGTTGGTGGGGTTGTTAACTCTTTCAACCCCATCAAAAAGTCACGCGTATGATTAACGTAATATCGTTGGGTTGGTCACCTATACAAACCGTCATCCAGAAATGACAAGGTTAATAAAGTTTCTCTCTCGTTTTCCCCACAGTCTAGGATTTGGAGAAACTGTCTTCATGACAAAAAGCTCATGCAACAATTGGCAAAGGAGAACACTGGATACAAAAATTGTGCCAAAGAAACGTTTAAATAAAGGAAAAAATGGAGCAGGTAATGTGTGATTACCAAGATACCATAATACATAATGCAAACACAAACGGGAGAGGTATCGGTCCCACATACCGAAATTAATGTGGCTATTCTACCGCTTACGACATGGTCAGCAGTAATTTGTTATGACTAAGTTTTAACTATGTTATTTTGCATGACATAAAATGAGGAAATATGCGCGTATTGCAGTGCGGTATTGTGCTATGGGGGTATGGAGGGAGTAGATCTTATTACAACATCTATATGTGACAATTTTAGACATAAAGTACCGAGTTTACCCCCACGAAACTGGAGGCTGCCTGACGAAACTGTCTTGAGTATAATGATCATTATTAGTGACATGAGGTGTTATCTGAAATACTTTCTTACTACACCAATGTCATCATCAGATCAGATTCATAGAATCACATAAAGCTTGCCATAGGTTTGCAGCCCTGATAACAAACATGCGAAAGGCGGGGGGGGGGCGGTTATCGCAACGATATCTTGCTTAATATTCTTGGCGCGACATCGAATTCACAAGTATCAGAAACGTCAAATTGGTGTGAATGATATCGTCACAACTAAATGTTACAAAGGTGTTATGGGAAGAAGACATACAACTCCACGACAATTTACATTGTATTCTGCCCCTGTTGATAGCCATTTGGCATGATGTTGTTGCCGTTCATGACATCAACAACACAAAACACGTTGAGGTGTGAATTTTCTTCAATTTGTCTCCCTCTCTACAACAATTCACACCTCAACCTTCACCCCCTCTGATTGATAATGTATATTTATTCTCTTGCTTTCAAAACACGTTGTTCGTAACTTTAGTAAGAAGAATATTGACTTCAAAACTGCATAGTTTTGGTGATGGAATATGCTCAATGCTTGTACTATACGTTGTTTGTCTTTTCCACCGTACCGCACGTACGCGCAAGGAACAAAGAAGGTATCACCCGATGACACCAACACACACGGGTTGCACACCCATGACACTGAATGTGACCAAGTGCTGGATATGCTCGGAGCCCGCTGCACCACGAAACGACCATAGGACTGACAGACTATGGATCCGAAATGAATCACAATCGCCTCATAATCAACACACTTGTTTATTTCAGATCCAAAGTCTGTCAGTCGTATATAGTCCTGAATCCGTGTGCGGCGGGCTTTAGTTTCTTTTTCGCGACTCTTGCTGTCCTTTGTTTTGAATTGTTTTGTTTTTGCGGGATGGGCAATTTCATGTAGAACGGGATGTTGTTATTTATTCCTGTTTTGACTTCCTCCTGTACTATATGATTATGATTATAATTGTTGCGTGTCTTAAACGTAATAAGAGATGCAATTTATGCATCGGAAAAACAGTTCGAGTGGCTCATATATAGTATAGGGCATATTATGTACTGGTATAGGTTGAAAAATAACTCAAGTGTGATTATTGTCCATCACATTAACAGTAGACGTTTCTCCTATCTTTTGCTCACTTTGTGTGTGTGTATGTGTGTGTCTGTGTCTGTGTGTAATGGTTACAGTTTGTTATTCCGAAGGTTCGTTAATTCGAAGGTTATAGTCATTCGCGAAGGTTCGGTTTATGTCTTTTTCAGTGAGTAATTGTCACCACAATGTTTTTATTTTTTTTTTATTTATTATTATTTTTTTTTAGACTCTGCTAGCGAAGAAGAACAAACATTTGATTATTCACTGACGGATTGTAGATTCAAAGTGAAAACTGGATTTTGTTCGCGCGTTGTTTTATTTTTCGATGCGTCAATGCACTTTCACACATTACTGCATTGGACACAAATTAACGTTAGGAATACACAATCTCAATACCTGTATGATCATACATTATTTTACAGCGGTCTATATTGTTAATGAGTTATTGACCCAGTGTGAAAGAAATTCTTAAAAATCATACTTTCGAAATTTTAGTGTCCTTACAACATTGAGTTTACCAAACGCCTCTGCAATGATCGAATTAAAGAATACCAAAGCACTGGTGAGTAATTGGTATCGTATAATAGTTGCACCGTTTTAGAGAACTTCCCGACACGCAATATTATTATTTTTCTGTAAGTTACCGGTAATTTGTGACTGGAGTCCGGAGTTATATCGGTTTCAGTAAATCTATAGACTACAACTGCTGATGCAGACACGACGAGGCAATGGTAAGCATGACGGAAATGGTGGTTTCTGGTTGGTTTTCCTCAAAGCGATTATCGAAACCAAACTAATATTTTTTTAAATATATATTTATATTCAACAACGATCTGTTCTGTTTTGTTTCATTTTTGTTTTGTTCTTCCAGTATCTTTTTTTTTATTCAGAAAGAATTTAATGCAATATGGAGTAAACATATAACACTCAGTCAAAAAGACAGGGGAATGAGGAAATAGCAATACATGCACCGCCTCGCCGTGCATTTAAACAGAAACCTCGTTTTATTAATAAAAGGAAGTGGTTCCTGATATTTTATGTTGAGTTTTTCAAACACATCTGCGCTACATCATTTCGTCACAAACACAACACGACTACTTACACCAAAATGACCTATATTTTCTTTCCTTGTTCTCACAAGATAAAAAACCCTACGTTGCCCTATACCTTCAGTATGTGTATGCTGAATGCTGCAGGTCACCCTGAAAGTACTAGCAATCCGTTTCAACGTCGCCATATACGTACAGATAAGTTAGATGAATTCCCATTCTTGGATAGCAAAGCGCAAACCCTCCGCCAATTAAAAGGTCACGTACCTCTGTCGAACTATCTACACCTCCTTTAAGAAAAACGCTGCATCCGGATCATGATCCGGATCACCCGGCACAAAACCCCCAAACAACCCACAAAAAAGAGTACCTAGCTGTTCCTTTAACCATATTGAACCTATTGTTGAAGATGTCATCAATATCCGTTCGTAGCCTTGCGAATTTCTCGCTAACAGACAATCAAAAAAGAGCCGACGAAAATATTAAACTCCTTACATTGGATGAGGTAATAGGATCCAGAAAAGTGCAACTCAGACAAAGGTTGCTGCATGCACGCAGTGGTTCGAGAGCCCGGCGGTCAACAGGTCTACGTTGGTGTGATCCTCAGAAGGTCGGATGTCTCCTTGGAAGTATACTTGAGATTGGATGCGAATTAAGGAGTCGGAGAGCGACAATGGGAAGATCACACACTAATGGGTCGTCCTACCGCACACTGAAAGGTGTAAAGCTGATACGGTATTACTGTCTGAGAGAATGAAATGTCATGGTGACTGGCAAGATGAAAGAGCACGACGAAAGATTGACATAATGCTAGAAAGACAGACAGACAGACAGACAGACAGAAAGGTAAAGAGATAGAGAGGTGGGGATGAAAAAAAGATAATTCCGAAGAAAAAACGAGAAGAGAGAGTGATGAATATTGATAGTAAGAAAGAGAGCGACAGAGGTAATAGGAAGAGGAAGGATATAGGAAATAATATATGTAGAAAGAAAGAGATAGAAAGAGAAATATTGGCTAATGACTGATGACCAGTATAAGTGGGATTGATGCGAAGTAGTGTCTCTTGGTTTCTTAAAAGTGCGCAATTTTTAATAGCTAGTAGAAATAAAGTGCAGCTGAAGTGTAATTTTACTCCATATCTAAGTTGACGTGGACAAGTAGAAAAAATAAAACAAACAGAATGGGGCACATTTTTATCAAATCGGACGTGAAATTATTTTATTTTGATGTTTAGAATATCTTCAAAAATATTATACCATGGAGCTACTACGTTGTAGCTCCTTGATTATGCACTAATCTGTGTACAGACCAATATGGGAGTGCAACTGTGAGGTTAGAATGGCGTAGCATTGCACTGTCCATAAGGTGAACACGTTGAGCAGTTCATCAGAGCTCTATGACCTTACCGAACTTTCGGGCAAGGAGGTTGAGTGTGGAGAATGTGAGCTGCCCTCTTCGAGGGCGATTGAGCTGTTGAGAGGGAAAATTGATGAATGCAGTGGTGTTGCCAATTTGAAGCGCAATGACCTAATTAACGTGTAATTTTATGAAAAAAAACCCACACAGGCTCTCTCACACCCACGCACCCACACACACGCAGACACACACACTCTCAAAGCTGTATACCCTTTACGTGTATACTATGATATCGCAGACCATGAGGTAGTAATGAAAAACAGTATATCGTATTAGCAGGTTTCTATGCAGACGGAAAACCAGGTTGATAAGTTGGACGCGCTTTTTTGAAAGGTTTATTTATCTCTCCTTCTCTGCCTCCCGCGTTGCTTTATTCTCTTTGTCTCCGAGTCTTTTTAAGCTTGCATGTCATAATACTGTGGAATAATCAAACACCTTTTTGTCCTTGCTGTCACCGACTCAATTTATGCCGAGAAGGTCTACTTATCAGCTTCCCTGCACTCAACTTTTAAAACCGTTTCCTTGCATCCCTAGTCCTCTTGAATCTCACTGACGTATATTGTCATGATCGTTGAGGGCGAAGACAGACCGAGAGAAGTTGATCGACGATCTTCAAGACTACTCTCGCCCATGGCCAGTGGCGTATCTAGGGAAAACGGCGCCCGGGGCAAGCCCACGAAAATTGCGCCCCTAATATCTGAAAAAATGTTCAACCCCAACCCCATCCTGGTAGGGACTTTAAACAAAGTCCACATGATGCTTTTTCAAGCACTTAAAAGGGATCTTTTGAAGTGATTTAAATGTAATGAATTTTGATAGATTTTGGCGAGCGAGGGCAGCGAGCGAGCCGAAAATTTTTGTATTTCAGCTTACAAAACATGGAATTTTTGTCATTTTTTGCTTACCAAATCTTACAATTCTGATCAAGATATAGTGACAGCCTTATAGATATCGATTTATACCAAAAAAACTGAGGACTTTAAGAAATACTCTAAATTAGTGCGCGCGAGTGAGCCGAAATTTGTAAATGTCCTCGTCATCATCACGTATTGTTCTTATCTTTTTTTATATATAAATTTTGGCGAGCGAGCGCAGCGAGCGAGCCGAAATTTTTTGTATTTCAGTTTAAATTTGTATTTCAGCTTATTTCAGCTTAAATCTCACAATTATAGTGACGACCTTATAGATAACGATTTATTCCAACAAACTGAGGACTTGAAAAAATACTCTAAATCAGTACGAGCGAGTGAGCCGAAATTTGTATATTTCTGCGTCATCATTACGGTTTTTTCTTATCTTTTTTTATTTTTTTTGCGCCCCCCTCCCCCGTATGTTCGAAACCGTTGGCGTCCTCTTTTGATCCAATCGCCGATCGCTTCAGAACGAATGAAATTGCAGTCGCTGCTCCGTGTAACATTTTCCTGCTAAATATAAAATGACATGAGTAAACACAATAGACATTATCATTTTGTCCGCGTCATCGTCACGTTTTGTTCTTATCTTCTTCTCTTTTTTTTTATACAAATTTTGGCGAGCGAGCGCAGCGAGCGAGCCGAAAATTTTTGTATTTCAGCTTACAAATCATGAAACTCTTGTCATTTTTTGCTCATTAAATCTTACAATTCTAATCAAGATATAGTGACGGCCTTATAGATAACGATTTATACCAACAAACTGAGGACTTGAAAAAAATACTCTAAATTAGTACGAGCGAGTGAGCCGAAATTTGTATATTTCCGCGTCATCATTACCTTTTGTTCTTATATTGTTTGATTTGTTGTTGTTTTTTTACGCCCCCCCCCCCCATGTTCGAAACCGTTGACGCCTTCTTTTGATCCAATTGGCGATCGCTTCAGAACGAATGAAATTGCAGCCGCTGCTCCGTGAAACATTTTGCCTGCTAAATATAAAATGACATGTGTGAACACAATAGACACTGTCATTTTGTCATCATCACGTTTTGTTCTTACCTTCTTTTTTGTGTAAATTTTGGCGAGCGAGCGCAGCGAGCGAGCCAAAAATTTTTGTATTTCAGCTCACAGAACATGGAATTTTTGTGTGAACACAATAAACATTGTCATTTTGTCCGTGTCATCATCATGTTTTGTTTTTATCTTGTTTAATTTGGTTTTCTGCCCCCCCCCCCATTCTCCCTCCCACTTCCGGGCGAGGTTTTTTTTTTTTTTTTCTTCTTCTTCTTCTTCTTCTTCTTCTTTTCTTTTTTCTTCTTCTTCTTCGTTTTTTTTTTCTTTTTTTTTTCTTCTTCTTCTTCTCCTTTTCTTTTTTTCTTCTTCTTCTTCTCCTTTTCTTTTTTTCTTCTTCTTCTTCGTTTTTTTGCGCCCCCAAGGAGTGGCGCCCGGGGCACGTGCCCCCCTTGCCCCCCCCCCCCTAGATACGCCACTGCCCATGGCGTTCCCTTGAACAAAAGCGTGTGTCAATATTTTCCTGATCAGAGGATTGTCTTAATTTCGTTCCATTTCCTTTCGGTTGCTCATTCAGATGTTATCTTATTCTCTGATGATTCACAGTCATTACAGTGGAAATTTGCTTAGAATAACGATTGCGTGTAATACGGTGAGGAAGATCTCCCACGGTTTACTTCATATAATATCATAATTAAACATACATTATATGGAATTATTGTATACACACATACACGCATACATCATACATACATACACCTATACACACATATATGCATACACACATATACATGTAGCCATTAGATATCCCTCCCTTTTTTCATGCGATCCATTACATGCATACATATTTTGTGGATGATACTATTATACATCTTTTGCTCGAAACCTTCCGAAGTGGTTTATTGGCAAAACGAGGGCTACTACATTGTGATAGCAAAGCCTCCGCTTGATGGTCTTCAACAGACCACCATACCTGTTCTCCGCATTACACGATGCTAAACCAATTTCGGTCTGTTAAAGCACGTCACAAGATTTTGTATCGGGTTGGTCCACGTCACGTGGTTTACTCATTACGCTCGCATTCAATGAAGTCATGTCGCGAGCACGATGTATAATTCAATGGACTCGTTAACTGTGGCTATATTATAACTTCGCGCTGGCTATATTGGCGGAACTAGTGCACGCTGGTAGCAATTGCGCAAAGAAAAAAAATGAACCTAATGGAGTTTAGCTATATACCTCAATTACGTGGAGGAAATTATAATGTATCAACATCTTATTAAGATAGTAAAAATTGTTGCTGATCAGAGATTAAATTGAATTTTTGATTGATGAGGTGCACTGATTTTCCTGTAATATCTGAAATATTATTTTGATCACTTACTACTGTAATGGTATAGGTAGCACCTTGGTAAAGATATTGATAATTTACACCAAACGACATTTTTTCTTGTCACAGAATAATTTTGAAATGGAGAATGGAAGGAGGTTTGTGTTGCCATGACAACTGTTTAATAAAATATTATGACGATTTTGGGCAAATCCTGAACACTGTTTGTTTTCAAGCCTCATTCTAATTCCACGTAAATGGCTCAGGATTAGAGCCATCCATTTCTACAGTTTTGTTCTTGTGTAAAGGACTTGTGTGAAGAGTTGACAATAGATCCATTTTCCTCTTATTGACATCATAGGAACTTCAACTTTGATACACAACCACTTGACTTTGAATATTGTGTTAGTAAACAAAAGGTGATCAGCTTTAGGCTTGCCCAATCTCTAATGTTATACCGGCATGGATGATAAATGACTTCAATCCAGCAAATGTGTACGATTAAAAAAAAATAACAACTTTATTTAGTACATAATAAAAGACAATACGAATAACGAATGCAGGTGTCCCCCACAGATAAATGTGTTTACTGTTGTGTAATATGGACGTGTAGTGAGAGGTGAGCATGAAGATTATGGCACGGTGATTTTAAGAAAGAAAGAAACCAAATCCATTGCAGAAATTCTAGGGAGTCTGCAATATCCATCATTATTACGCGAACCTTTGATTAACAGGCCTTGCTTTTACGTGCGTATGTATGCACAGAATGAATTACGCTGTAAACTGGAAGGCTATATAGTACTATTTCACACACACACATACACATACACACCAACACACACACACACATACCCACACAGACAGACAGACAGACAGACACACACACACACACACACACACACGCATACACACACATGCAAGTAGATGACTCGGGCTTGAAGTTAGGTATATAATTGATATTGCTACGTGTTCACTACTTCCTATCATTGAATATCGATGGCATTCCAGACCAAAGATCCATAAAGACTCTCAGTTAGTTCCATGTTAGGATATACAACGTAATAGCTAACATTATTTCTCTTTTCTTTGTTTCTCTTTTCGGAAGTTCATCTATAGACCAAGAATAGAGTGCGTGAGAAACGCAAATAAGAGAGCTGAGTTGAGTAACGTGACCGATGACATCACTATATCAAAGGCGTCAAAGGGGAGCATGGAGGAAAATCAATACAAGAATCATGCAATGAAGAGAGTTAACATGGAAAAACAAATATGGGTAGAAATGGTCAAGGATTGGTTTGACTGAGAAGACGCGCAAAAATAATTTTGAGAGGTGAGCGTTCTAGAAAGAAAGCGAAATAGAGAGAGAGAGAGAGATGGGGGGGGGGAGAGACAAAGAGATTTTGTAGAAGAGGAAAACAAAAGGAGAAGATGTGACGTGTGTATATCAAAAGTGTCGTGGGATTCGAAAACCTTCATATATCTGGGTCATTTACATTAGATACTTTAATGGAAGCACGATATTGATGGACCTGCACGGCGAACTGTAAATTGAAGTTGAGTATAAGGGCAATCAAATATCATAAGGAAAGTCAACTAAACATACTTTTGAGGAGGAAACAGAAGGACAGAGAGGAGGAGAAGGTAGGATATAAGTTACAGGAGAGGTAACTGAGACGAAATGTCAGAGGCAGAAAGGAAGAGAATAAAATGAGGTGGGTATACCAATATCCTTGTTAGTTTTGCATCTGCTTGTTTGGCTTTTTGCTTTCATTATTTCCTTTCGGTAAGCAGTCTGTGTCTCGTAGATCCGTTCCTTTTTATTTTTGAATTGCATTTATGATATTCCTTCCTTTCTCATAGAATTATCTCATAATGTACATATTATATATACATAAGTATATATATATATATATATATATATATATATATATATATATATATATATATATATATAAGAAATAGTTCAAATAATATGCAATTCAAAAGGAACAGAGATGTGCATATGTTTTTTTATATATTTAATAATTTGTATGAATTTGTGTTGAGAGCCTATAATGTACAAACATAACATGATGATACGCACCAGTGAATCATTCGAGAAATATAGGGCTGTATAATAAGATGAAGTGAAGCGAGTTCTTTGGGTACGAGGATTCCACAGAGTCATGTAGTAGCCCGGGTAATGAGATTTCTTGTCAAATTCTATATGAATCCAACTCAATTATGTGCTTGGAAATGTCCAATTGCAGGGACAGATCTAATTTTCTCCCCCTCCAAGTTCTGTTGATCCGCGACTCCAGCATAGCGGTGATATTTTCCCGCGCTGTAGGTGTCTTGTATAATAGGTTGGAGGGTGTCGTCTGGTTTTACTTTTATTACCCAAGCTCAGTCCATCACGCACATACTATGAGCGTGTATAGGTTGATGTATACCATGACATAAACAAGATCGCACTGAGAGTCTGACAAAATTGAAATGGAAAACCACGCGTTTGTTTCCTCATCGTCTCAAAGTCCACCCGGAGTGGCACTTGTTTCACACGCTTCAAAAGATTGAAAATGTTTATAGCAATCATATATAGCTATCAATTCAGTAAGATATGCGGATATATTACATGAGAATATAGTCGTAAAAGATGAATATTTCGTGGCGATTTTTTTTTTCTATCCTTAAGCTGGTCTGCTCACTTCGAAGTCTGTAAATGATATCGCCTCGCTTGTTATTCCAAACATTCTAACGGCTAGCAATGTCTTCCTATATAGTTTGTTATTTCCAGTTGGCAAAAAAGAATACTAAGGATTTATGCCAAGCTCTCGATATTGACCTGCATTCAAAATGATCGTTGAAAGTTCTAGCGAGGTCGACGAGTAACTTACGTCATTTCCTGCTTATTAGACTTATTAGAGAAAGAAAGAAAGAGAGAGAGAAAGAAAGCTGGAACAGAAAACAAATGGCATATCACTAACGATGATGACAACGAAAAGTTCTTTTTTAATGGGGGCGAAATTAGCAGTGAGCAGGTAAGGGATAGTAGCTAAGTAGTGAAAATGACAAGGAGAAAAAGATCTAGAGGAAGAGAAAGAGAGAGATAGATAAGGGAGAGAAAAATAGGAATGAATGAGAAAGAAAAATAATGACGAGGGCAGGTATAAAGGGAGGAAATGAGAGAGAGGAATACCTTAAGAGTTAAAAGAGTTTTCCTATACGAGGGTCTCCGCGCAAACCATTGATATGCTTTGATAGACATGCTGTTATAACCCCAGTAGGCCATAACAACTCTGTTATAATGAACGCGAGCCAATGATTTGCACTCCGACCCAATTGATAGAGAGGTCAATGTTTGTTTTATATACCAAACAACGCTAAAAAAAAGAAGAAGAAGAAAAAAACATGTTACGAATGCAATACCAAGATATCATCAAATTCCGATCTCTTTCGGGTATACTCGGATACAGACCTATACCGTGTGCGTATGCTCGTCCTCTATATCGAGATTTAACCGTACCTGATATGTCTCACATTTTTGTAAATTACTCTCCATAGACATACGCTTTGAAAATAAGGAATTAAAACAAGACACCCACACACGCTATGAAACATGTGAAATGCACAACAGATTGAATATAGTTTGTTTTTCATATCAGAGTAAATCAACTTCTTTCGCTCCAGCCCTGAAGGGGACACTTTGCAGCTAGCCAGCCACTAAGAGGTTTCACTATTCAAGAATTTCACGATTTTTTTTTTTTTTATTTACGCCGAGACAAAATGACGTATATAGTCCCCCTAAATTTAGAAGAAAGCGTGTCCAGCTCCCTAATGAGGTGTGTTTTGAGAGGGATACACCCTCGTTACCCACATCTAATTAGTTCTTAATCCTCCCATGCCAATGAATCAGATGAGCACAAATTTCACATATACACATGGACTAAAATAGACAGGAAATTAATGTGTTATTGGTTATGCAGAGGGTTAACATGCTTTTACTATATGTTAGCTTTTTCCCCTATTTAGTTTAGTATCTTTGATACGACAAAGAGATCGGACTCTGGCTGTTCCATTTTAATTACAGGTATGAGACGTACTGAGCACAAACAATATTGCAAACGGTATTGACGACGCCACTTTCCTACGACCCCTCTTTCGGAGAGCGATTATTTCTTCTACCAAAGATTTTTTTTTTCTAAATGACGTAATTTTCCTATAACTCCTCTCAACATTCTAGGAATTATACTTTTTTTTTTGTCATATCTCATCCTATCTTCTCAATCAACCAATAAGATTCCCCCTCATTCTGAAATTGGACAGTTTACAAATTAGAGGATATTAAGTACGGCAGCCTAGGCACATAGTAAAGTATCTTAATGTCCAAGGGTAAAGGGATGTATTTCTTGTGCTTCTGTATATCACTTGAAAAGACAAAGTGGAGTGTATCTATGGGAACGATGCCTACTTTACAATGATAATTTGCCCACAGCACTTTCCAGCACATATCTACAGCCGTCCAATATCTCGAGGTTTGTGTTTTTTGGTGGGTTTTTTTTTTTTTTTTTTTTTTGCGCGATATGAGCTCTCTTTAATGAACACCGCGTAAGTTTCCTCGTTAAAAAAATAACACGTGCTCACCGGCAATCAGGTGTGATTTTGGGCCGGAATGGTTAGACTAGAAGAGACTCTCTCATTGGCAGGTTCCTTACGGCAGAATAAACGAAGACTGATCACATTTTGCTCTCTTCTCTGCTGGTACTTTGCCATCATTTTTTTTTCTCTCTTTTTCCTCAACCCCATCACAGTCAAGATTAACAAAATTTCACGGAATTTATAATAATATACAGACTCTCCTCATCAGCACATGTTTGCTATAACACAGAACTCTGCTCACTATCCATTATAGAAAACTGCGCCACTGTTTGATTGTTGAAGTCATTGACAGAGTAGACGGATAATGTTTGCCAAAGAGCCACTTAGCAATTAAAGTTACGCTCCCATCACATAACTCAAACTGTAGACGTATTGTCATTAATGGCTCAAAATCGAAAGGTACGAGGAACATCGAGTGGTTATGAATCTCTTTTGTTGAGCTCTCATCTGGAAGGCATAATCATATGGGCAGCTCATTTGATATGTGTAACCAGGCACTGCCACGAGCAGAAAAAAAAAACCAGGCGTGACAAAGTGGTCCTCATTGAGTTAGATAATGTTCTCCCCCGAGAGATCGTATAAACTGTGAGCGTTAGTTAAAACGTGTTTCTGGGAGTGGCTACCGCGCAAAAACGATTATGTGCGGTGCGCGGTGCATCGCAGACGACCGTTCCGCCACCTCACCGCCACCCCTCCGAACAGCACCACTCTCCTCTCGTCTGGCGGGGCAAAGGAGGCAAACGAAATTGAAATCACTGTTGTCTGCTCTTCCATCAAAACTCTCTTTCATCTTCAATCTGCTCTCCTCTCTTTTTCCCCTTCTACCCCATCTCTCTCCGCCCCCCCCCCCTCTCTCCTTCTTTTTTTCTCTTTCACTTTCCTCCATGTCTTGTCAGCAGGTGATATGCTGATGAAAGTGGAGGTGACGACAAAATTTCATTTGGATGAACTCATTGAGTGCCGAAAGTGCAGAATGCAATATAGATAGACTCTCTCGTAAAACTTGTATTCAGTAAGCTTGAATATTTAATATGTAAATTCTTATGATATGATAGTTTAATGCTGTATGTGTAATGATACTTTAATGCTGTATATGTACTGTAGGCTTATGTCATCTTTGGAGCTTATTGCAGGTGTGATAAAGAATAGCAAAGGATGTCGAAGGATATCAGATTTGTAGAAGGTTTCGACATATTTTCTCTTCCTCAGCTTTATTGTATATTCACATACATGGAGTAATAAAGACATAAACATAAACGAAGATGCATGGGATAGAAATATTGAATGAAAGAAGAAAGATTTTATCTAATGGTCAATATTGACTGCAGACAGTAAAGCGGAAGAAGACAAATGCTTAAAATTTCTACAATTCTGGCATCCTACGACATCCTTTGTCATCTTTTATCATATATATATATATATCTATATCTATATCTATCTATATCTATCTCTCTCTCTCTCTCTCTCTCTCTCTCTCTATATATATATATATATATATATATATATATGAAGAGTTTGTTCGCAAAAACCGATAAGTCCATTTTTGAAGATTTTCAAGTACGGTCTCTGTCATAAAGTACAAAATAATACCTTTTAAATGATATATTGGTCACTACATATAAACGTATATTTTTGAAGTCATGGTCCAAATAACCAAAAATTTTCTTATTATTCTTTCTATTTTTCTTGACCTTTAACCGCAAATATCTCTATTTGGCAAATATGGACTTATCGGTTTTTGCGAACAAACTCTTCATATATATATATATATATATATATATATATATATATATATATATATATATATATATATATAATATATATACAGTATATATAATGTATCTATCAATAGTCATCGTATTTACATACATACGGTATATATACATGCATACGTACATATCTGTTGTGTGTGTGTTTAGGCTTGTGTGTATGTATGCATATCTAAATAGTCTGTAATTAATCAAATCCATTAAATCGTAAAACAAACCTTCATATTAAGAAGCCAAACACAAATCTAGGTTCATTGTTATCTTGTTCAAGGAATCATTCCAAGTAATATTATTACACTTAAGTCATTTCGAAGGTCCGTACAACAAAGAGAAACCATGCACACTTGGAGAGAAGTGGTTTCTCTTTTGTTCAGAGGTCATACAGTGGTCAGGTGCCTAATTTCATTCAGATAGGTTGTGACACCAGCTCTATCCTTCATAAAAGTCAATTCGATTGATTCTTTCGAGGAATTGTTGTCAAAATACAATACTTGACCTTTCATCCCGTCTCCAAGTCACACGTATATCAATTAAATATCATGCGAGTTCCGGAGTGACCATCTCCCTATTATAAGCAAATTAAGAAGCTGAAGTTTGTCAAAGATGCTCGTAGTCATCTTCCCTGCGATAGTCGTGGGTCATCAAATGAATGCATGTTTGAGTGACTACTTTGTATCTTCATGTGTATGCGTGTAATTGTAAGTGTGTTTGTGCAACACACACACACACACGAACACTCAACGTTTCCCTGCGTTCTGCTATAGAAGCCCGTAACTCAATTAGTCTACCAATTAAAGGCATGGGAGCTCTCCGATATTGCAAGAAAATTTACGTGTCACCACATAACGGTTACTTCATTTGCTGGATAGACCAAGCGTGCTTTCTTGACAGGAGTGACTCCGAAGAACGCCAAGGTACGTGTTTGACCCGCTTTCATGCATGCCATGTAGCGCGCATCAAAATACCACATGACATTCCTACCTCGCATATATTTTCGCCTTCTTACAAGGTATCCTTATGGATTAGACTTGTTTTTTGCTCTATGAATGTCTAATTGATGTCACAAGGGACGGTATGCATGGTTGACATGCCTCCTCCCACCTGGAAATTGTGGCAAAGCGTAGGTTTTTACCGCTGCAAGCAAGTCCACTTTACTTTGATGCATTACTTTCTATCATTCAACACAATTTCGATGCATGGAATCGACCAAAAAAATAGGGTTCACCACCTTAGGTCCCCCGGGGAGAGCATCCTTAGATTTAGGCTTCTGCCAGCGTATCGATATTTCATAAAATGCCCCGCTGCCCAAGAGTGTGTTTAATAGCTTCATGAAATATTGAATGCGGCTTTCACTACTAGTCCTCGGTGGTTAGAACACGTCAAATTTCACCCTTCAATCTTGCTATGAAGGCATAAGCAAAAAGGACACTCGCTAGTCTTGAATAAACAGCCGTTTTGTGAAAGACACTTTATAATCAGTATGTTGAATTGCAATGTATGTACCGCGGTACACTGTTGATTTCCACTGGTGACCGTACGACATTAACACCTTGATTGCTTTCGACTTTCAGATGGAAGGAGGGTATACAATCTATTATGCCTGTTCATTTGAGTAATTAACCTTTTCGTTAAATCAGAACGGCTTTTCATTGTGCAGATATTCTATTCTCTTTCGTCCTCCCGAGATCCATTGACATTCTGATCATACATGCTTTCATTTTCTATTCCTTCCTGTTATTCATCCAACTACCACTGTGTGTCTGTCTATCTAGTATGCGATACCACATCCACCAACCTACTCACTCACACACACACACCCACAAACACAAACACACAAACACACACATACACGCACACACACACACACACACACACACACACACACACACACACACACATGTATGTATATATCTATATCTATCTATCATATGCCGCGACATCTGTTTTTGTATATTTCTGTATACTGTGTCCTTTTATCTGTGCATTATCAACTTATGAAGTGAATGTATCCGTTAATGGACTGACAACTCGTACGCAGAGATGAACATGGGGGAGGGGAAAGGATGATGATTATGCTATCTTGATGAGGAGAGAATTTTTAATATGATGAGCTATGCTGTAATGTTCGCTGATTGTATCAGTAGTTTGCGTGAGCCTTGTTTGAAATCTGTCATTTCCATCCCGACCGATAGAACGCAAAGATAATGCGCGCGTCCTGCAAGAGCAATTATTGTCAAATGATTACCAGCATTCGTGACAATCTTCCTGCCCTAAATTGCTCATGACATTCTTTCTGCCATAAAAGAAATCGTACTAAGGGATGTCTAAAAAATGTAACCTTCAGTGATCAATTATGATCCACATTCGTGCGCCTCGTTACAGCCGCTCACCAGTCGTTTTAACCAATTCGTCATCATGGTCATAGGCTCCCGCGCCGCGACTGCAAAACCCGGGACACAACCCGCGGATTTCGGAGCGCCCTCCACTTCAAAAAAGCAGTTGATGACGTCCTATACCCTTTATGATATTTTGTGGTTGAAAGAGGGGAGTTGCTTTGTGATGCCTTAACCCAGATTGGAGGGAAGAAAGCCGGTTGCCATGGCAACCACCTCATCTGACACCTCATACAAGCGTGTTTTATCCGAAGCGAGGATTTCTGCTTCTCCTTTTCCCTCCTGTGCAATACGAAACGTCGGCGCCTTGAAAGCAGATGTATAAGAGCGGTGTAAACCAGTGACATTCAGATGATGGGAAAGCGGAACTTTCAAGGACAAGAAAAATAGATCGCATTTTTCTTTTTTCACTGAATGTTTCCTTCAACTAGTGCCCTGTTTCATTACAGTATCATTACTCCTCAAAGGAATGACCCATGGTGAATCGGAGTGCGCTGGGCAGAGAGAGAAAGGGGGGGTGTAGCTTTAGCTGGAAAGAAAGAAAGAAAGAGAGAGAGAGAGAGAGAGAGAGAGAGAGAGACCCGACATCGACATACATGCAGTTGGATATGCATCACTCTAGATTCGTCTATAGTCTGTTCGCCAAAGTCGATTTAATATTGTAATACCTGCATGGTGCGCGCAGTGTGTGCGAGCGTCCACAATATAAACACAGAAAGAGACGACTGCTCCCAAATTCTCGTCACCATGGATATAGCGCAGGAATGCATCCTCTTTTATCGGACCACTCTTTGCCTCGTCGTGGCATCAAACATTTATAGCAAGGGGCTATTCTCGGATTTAGTCGGATATACGGTTCAAATCAAGGCGCAGAGATGCGCGATGCAGAGGATCTGAGTCCGGATTGGTCGCTACTTATCTTGTCATTGCTTCGTCCATCATGCCGACGCCGACATCAAACCATGGATGAAATGCACGCTACCTCTCCCAAACGCCGGATTAGATACAAGAGTGCATAAAATTGT
This sequence comes from Diadema setosum, assembly GCF_964275005.1. NCBI lineage: Eukaryota > Metazoa > Echinodermata > Echinoidea > Diadematoida > Diadematidae > Diadema > Diadema setosum. Next base: position 23,292,173 of record NC_092694.1, read on the forward strand.
CGTTAGCTCGCACTTTCTTTTTTAAAGTACCACCACCGACAACTTTCGCTTGCTGATTGAATATTTTGGAGGAAGTTATGGGTATATCCGATGCGATATCATACGATGGTCACATCGTCATCATTGGATCATCTTTTACATAACATTCGATCGAGAGATAAACATTCGTCGCCCACTGCTCAAACGTGAATTTGTCAGTTATATATTTTTACTGCATGCGAAGGAGATCAATATAAACAACAACAACAACAAAAGGTAGCACCGAAGATATGTTCCCTTGTGTGGCTGCCATAATCTTTAGAGGAAGGTGAGGAAGGGGTGCGAACGGGAGGATGACACACTTTAGGAGGGTGGGGCGACCCGCCCGGAAGATCTTCCAATCCATACGATGTTGCAGTGTGATCAAGGTTCTGGCCCTCGGGTTCACCTTCTGGTGCACTTACGTAACAATCGGTGAGTGGCTATATCGCCAATGAAGCGCGGAGATCATTCTCACTGGCTTCGCTTGGGGGAAAATGGTAGAGGTATATAAGTGATTCCTCCCGCATGACGTTGCCACGGCAACTGAGATATTCCAAATTACATTCGACGCTAATGTGATTGTAATTTTGCCTTCCGTATTCTGTATTACTTAATCATACAGCATCTATTATTTCTTTCTGCTGAGATACGGCAACACACAAAGTGACAGCACCAGTCCCTTGCCGCTCGTATGTTTCAATCTATTTTCCAACCAACCTATCCATGTGTCCACATACCTACTATCTATCCATCCTTGTGTAGTAATAGAAGCAGATTTTCAATTCAAGAACATGTGTTTACGCATTGGTACATTTTGGATATTTGTCTACATGCTTACCTATGTATCATGTATATATATACATATTATGAAGAGTTTGTTTGCAAAAACCGATAAGTCCATTTTTGAAGATTTTGAAGTACAGTTTCTGTCGTAAAGTACAAAATAATACCTTTTAAATGATATATTAGTCACTACATATAAAGGTACATTTTTGAAATTATGGTCAAAAGAAGCAAAAATTTTCTTATTATTGTCTTTATTTTTCTCGACCTTTAATCGCAAATATCTCCATTTGGCAAATATGGACTTATCGGTTTTTGCAAACAAACTCTTTATATATATGTATATATATATATATATATATATATATATATATATATATATATATATATATATATATGTATTTGCTCTCATTAATTTCCGATCCATCTAAGTTTTAGAGCTTATCTTGTGTGTATAGAAGCAGTTTCGAATTCCCTGCCTTAAAGCGAGCAGGTGGTCGTAAGATTCCAATGACTGGATCTCATTTACTTTATTTTCCTGTCTGGTTAATATACCACTTAAGCCTGGTTATTTGCTGGTAATTTGTGTGTCGGATTTACAGACTATTAGTATACCGTTAATTATGAGATACAGTGCGTAAAAGGGTGAAAATAAAACGTGTGTGTCCAGTGATATGCCATTTAAGTCTTGTATTCAAATTCTGCATTTTATGGTCGAATCCATTTGTATGCATTAGTTTTTGCTATTTCGGGCAAGCCTCGCAAGAGTTTAACAGTTCGAATATTCTTCGTTATTAATGGTATTCAGTTCATACATTCAATAAAGATAATGTTGCTAAACAAGTCTATCATCTTAGTTTTGTGACGGATTCTTTATTGTTCATGTTTGATTCAATGTATAAAATTTATCCACTTTCGTGATTCCGAACAGTATTTTCATTATTTTTTCTGGACCACGTGTTGTCGGGCTTACAAATGAGGCATTGAATAACGCCTCCGCAAGTCTTGATCAACTGTTTGTAGGTACATCGAAATACGAGGCGATCGATCCGGGAATTATCTCGATGGATACAGTAGAGAAAAGACTTCGGGGGAAAAAAATATGTTACATTTCGTCATTCCCCGAGAATGAGATTTTTACACAATCGTCACTGGATACTCGCCTTCTTGTTGAGGCTGTGAAATTCGAGCTCGAGCAAATCGTTTCGCCCAAGTATAGATCAATAACTGCCACAGCGTTACTTGGAATGCAAATAATTCGCCGCAGACTGAATCTTTTCAGTTGTTGCAGGTGGACCCGAGTATAAAGGTGTGGTAATTACACGATTGATACAGAATGCGTTTAGCTATCGGTTCCATAAAGGATTGCTTCAAGCGCGCTTCTAAACACCTGTACACCACAAATCGAATGGATGCCTTAGGCACTACTGAGCAAAGAAAGATTGTCTTAAATTTTCGGCACATAGGACTGTCGCTACATTTCGTCAAACATTCAAATATCATCGGTATAGTTATCGGTATGTCCTGTTGATATAGCGTGATTTTATTCTGTTCCCTCAGTAAAGCTATAAATCCTGCATTTTGTATAGATATAATTTTGTACTGCATTAACATAAAGCTTAATTACCTGCTGTACGACATGACGATAGGTGCCCATGATATTATAGGACCTTCGTACATAGCAGGTCAGGTATGCAATTGCTTGAAAGTTAACTTTTGCAGTTTTGTCCAAATATGACAACAATAACAAATATTGCTTTGTGATTATGTTACTGAATATAAAATGAAACCAAATTCTGAAAACATGAGACAGGTGGTACATGTCCTATACGATATACAAAACATGCATCCCGAAATGGGGTTGAGAACGAAACCAGACGTCACCTTTTTTTTTTTCACGGTGCCTCAAGCAGCGCCAAGCAATGGCGACATAAACTGGATGTATATAAATGTCAGGCGTGTAAAGGAGTGATTTGCTTGCTGCCAAAAATCTCTGTTTAACACGTTCTTATAGAGAAAACTTGGCAAGCTGCGTGACGGACCGTTGCACGAAAGGTGTGAAGAAAGAGAAAAAAGATGGAGAGAAAGAGAAAGAAAGAGAGAGAGAGAGAGAAAGAGAGAGAGAGAGAGAGGGAGGTTAGAAAATAATGCAAATCGATAAAACCGTTCTCTTCGCGCTCATTTTCTTCTCTTCCGTCTTCCCCGATCAAACTTCTCCATCTGCCCCATGTGCGGCTTCTCCGATCCTCACGAACTGGGGATGTCACCTTTTCCATGTTTTCCCTCCATCCAGACGTGAAGGAGACAAATCTTAGACGGAAAAAGAAAAACGATCACAATAGCTGGATCAAAAAACTCGTGACATTTCTGCCAAGGTTAATAAAATGTCTATTTCATAAGGCCATCGCTTGCGGAAGTCGATCTGTAAAGCCACTGCTTCTAGGCACGGAAGCTTGAGCGCAAAGTCATTTCCTCAGTCAGTCATGTGTTAAGCCTGTGTGAAAAGCTGGTCACAGAATTTGCGATCACATCAAAGTATTACACAAAGTTGAGCTTGGTAATAATTGTATTTGGTAAATGTCAATCATGTATGTTTTGAAGTGTCCTATGAATGTTTCCTCTTCAAAAACTCGTTACTCTCTCTGGAAGATTCTACTCATTTAGAATCACATATGACTTTCCCCCTCCCTTCATCAATTCTTTCTTAAATTTCAAGTCATTTCCTTCCATTGTCCGACAGACAAAGGATCTCACAAAGTATTCAGCACAGACACCTGACAAACTAAAAGTTAGGCAGTGTGCAGGTAGAAAACAAACGCGTTTCGTTGAAAATGACACTGGGTAATACCCAACAGCTGTGGTTGAAAAAGTAAAACTGCAGCAAGACGATCGGCTGCACAATACGACAAGAAGGAAGCCGATGAAGGGCTTAAATGTGGATTTTTTTTCTTTTTCCCAAAGGTCAAATACATGTGGCGGAAATACCACGTAACATCAGGGAGAGGTTGCTAATGTGTAGTCGTGTTCCTCGTCTTGTGTTACCATGCCTTATACGCACTGAAGTTTAAACGTTTATTTGATAAAACGATTTTGTGTATAGTTAAGGGATCGTAAATCTTATCGTTGCATGGTCTTATCGCATGTTCTGTTATTCTTCTGTGCATATAGCATCAAACTGATAAAAATGTGTAGAAATCAACTCAGTGAACAGAATGTGTGCCAGGATTAACTTCTCTCTTATGATCATGTGATAAGCAATGTCATGGGGTTGATATGTGCACAAGCAAAATGTGGACCAAGATTGTAACCACCAAAAGTACTGATCCTGCATTTCCCACATAGCCATACATATCTGTGATCATGTGAAGGCACACACCGGTGTACATGCATGACATGATCTTTAGTATACAGGTTTCATGACTTTGTTTTACAATTTTGCTTGAAATGTATATGGGACAACACGTAGAACGATATTAAGTATGATAATGTACTGCATCTCCAAACAGCAACAACAAGCCTTACCTGCGCCCGCCTTCAATGAAATTTCAGCTTTTGAACTTATTTTGCAGCCTTGAAAGAAAGTATATGACAGCGCCTATTTTGCACGTGATCTACAACATTAGTTTGTGAGACAGAAATGATATGAGCGATATTATACACTCTCATGACAGAATGAAGCGAGATTTCTCCTGGTCATTCTTTAGGGAAATTCAAATGTGCCTTTGCAACCGTTAATTTACTTCCTTCATATTATTCAAATCTAGATATTTTCTACTATACTTAAAAGCGTCATTACAGAAGCGTGCTGAGACCTTATAAGGAAATTTATTGTACTTTTAAATCGCTGTTCTCAAGGACAGGTCTATAGGGAAACCCCTAGTTTTGAGTTCGGGTCGAAATCCTCCTTGATCAAATTGTGCCAAAGACAATAATGTCAACAACCTGCACCGGCAACACATATTATTGATTATTGTATCACTCCGTGTTTTACTCCAAATTGATACAAACATCCTCAATTGATGCGTCGTAAGAGCATGCAGTCGGCACAAAAGCGAATACAGCGTGGGGTTTATTGATTCAAACATACGACGTTGATCACTAAAGCCACACTATCATTGCCTGTTATATACACTGACCTCCCCTGACTCATACATATTGTACATTTTGAAAGTGCATAGACCCGCTAATACCGTTTGTTATCAGTTGAGGCGTGAAGTCTCGTCATCGAGGGCTATTCATCATTATGTAAATTGATGCAGGACTCGAGAAGTTAGAGCCTGATGATGTGAAAATATGACACTTTCATTATTAAAGGTAATGTTGCTTGTAGCTCACCGGTAGCGACTTTCACTGCTGAACATCGCTTTCTTTTAGCTCCACTTCATAAAGAACAGCAACGAGAGTCATTCAAACGGAAGAGCTGAGCTGTTATTTTGTGTAGTTAAGTCCGGCAGAGACCACAACTTGGGTATATATAGAGCAGCGAAAAGTGAGATGTTGATTATGTGAGGGACATATAGTATTACGACTTAATCATTATGTCTTCCCTTATAACATGTCATGCGAAAGAGATATCGCAATTTCTTACCCCTCCCCCCCCCCAAAAAAAAAGAAAAAGAAAAGAAAAGAAAGAGAAGGAACAGAAAAAGAGGATAATGACAGTGTGGTATGTCTTTGGCGTACGTGACAACGAACATCCCTCATTGGCTGCGCCATAGCATTCCACGAGTTTCTCAACCAGTCCCAATGGTATAGATCTAACGATATATGCTTCCATAAGTCTCAAACTCAAAACATGGCAGCTGTATGAGGGGCAAGCTACAGTAGACCACAGACCTGGGAGAGGTGACACTATACAGCATGCAGGTCTCCCACAGAAGAGCATGATGACACTGTATGATGATGCGAACGTCGCAACTGACTCTGCGATATTCCTTCAAATGTCCGTCAATGTCATCGTTGTGCCGCCTGCCTCTTTATCATCACTACTCCTCCCCCTCCTCCCCTCCTCCCTACCCACCCCACCCCCTACCCACCCCACCCCTTCCCCACTTGCCAACTGCAATGAACAGAACTTAGCAACAAAGCAAGGACCATCACATGTCCACAATATTCTCCCCTAAAATTTAATCCATTACGGCTGTCCTTGACGATGATGTTGGGGAGAAGTGCGGGGTAGCAAATTAACAACTTTGCCTTGTATCCCACTGGAAAATGACAAAAAAAAAAAAAAGACAACGCGATCTACGCTCCATGTTTCGTCTAGACGGGACCGTACCTGGTTAATTAATTGATCACATTTGCATGGGGAACGCAAACTGCTCTCTGTAGTATTGCCTTGAAACAATATTGCGGAATTCTACACTTCGCACATGGCGAAAAAGACCGCAAAGATTGACAGTGGCAAGAAGAAATGCAATCGCAGATATTCAATGTTAATGATGCTTTATTGCCATCTCCATCCCCACCCCTAACGCTCTACCCTGCTGCGCTAATCCAAACTGCATGATTTCACCAAATGTCCATATACTGACCAATAAAATAACTTTTCCCGTTCTTCTCCGAAACCCACGGACAAAAAGCAGAATTAAAATGGGATCACCTTCATAAAATGAAGACACTGTCGACATGGTCAAAAGAAGGGAGAAAGTCTGCATCGTTTTCAAAGGGACTGTTCTAATTTGTTATGCATTTCATTTTTAGCTCTCAGGGTATTTTTTTCCTGTTATTGTATCATCGGAAAACCTCACTGATTGCGCACAAACCTGCTTTCCTAAAATGCAGTTTGATAAGTGTTTCATGAGGAGTTGATACTCAGTGTCAATCTGCACTGAAAAAAAAAATATCCCACTGATTTATGCACATTTTTTGTCAAGTATATGAACGGATTCCTGTATGTTTCCAGGACGTGATAGACCTGTAATCGAGTGATATGTTATATCATCGTCGACAATCAGATATCTGTCTACAGACCGTATTACTTTGTTGTTGATCAAAAGCCAATAAATTGTACATTTTGAGGTGAAAATCACGCTTTTATAACACTTTACATCAGTCTCAATCAATTTCGTCGTGGTGATCGGGGATTTTCGTGCTAGGAACAGCTGCGTAAGATTTCCAGTTGTGGTAAAGAATATTGAATAATCATGTTCCTTCAAACTCAAGTGGTTTACATGTTGGCTTTATATGACAGCACGTACGGAGGTTATTACGTAACGTTCAATGTTACTCTCTGTATGTGAATTCAATATCTACTGTAGATCTACGTAGTCCTAAACTCCATTTGGCCCAACTCTATTCGGCATCACCCTCTATGATGTGCATAATGACGCGGATTCAAAGTGACGTCCGACTTTAAACGTGTTTTTTTCCTTCTCTCTCATAAACGCTTTCACCTTTGGTATTCCCCGATTCCAGCAATCATATACCAATTGTGATGATCATGGCAACTCTCATAGGGTACGTAAATTATTAAACACGTTGAAACCTGAATGTAGCGAGGTTTTCCATAAGTTATGGATATGCTATATGTAGCAGAAAGGGGAGTGGGGGGTCTTGATATCAAACCATTATAATATTAGTAGATGGCGAAAGCAGCAAGGGGTCGTTGTATTAGGATCGAAGAATTTTGGATGAGAACATATAGGTGATGAGTCTGGACCTCAATAATGTAAAAAGATCCCACACTTCTCTCCACTCCCCATATTTCATAAAGAATCTTTATCAGCTTGTAGGTGTGCATACACATATTTCTGTGTTTCTTAAATTCACATCACCAATCTCGATGACACGATGCGAGGATTTGAGACTGCGGCATGATAAATGCGTTTGAACAAACAAGCTTGGCATTTCAAGAGTTTTTCATGTGCAAGCTATACGGCAATTTGAGACCCAATGACATTATCAACTCACTAATTTTCCATACTCGTATTGACTGCTCAAGGACTGTCTTGCAAAAATTAGCGAAACTAAGAAAATATGACTTGTTAAAGGATTTGTCATCTGATTTTGATCAAAGTTTCACTGTTGTGCTTACAGAATTTTACTCTTTCTTACCAGACTAATTTTGAACTTGTCTTGTTCGTCCTTGCTTCTCCCATAATAATCGTTTTCTTACTCATTCTTTATAATAATGGCAGACCTTGAGAGGGGACACACCTTTAAAAAAGAAATAAACGTGTACTCTCAGCGATCGTCGGTCAGCTTAGCATGAACGCTGATTGCTCCCCAATGCTTCCCCCGCGGCTAGACCCGCTGGCACATCGCTCTTTAACGACCGTACCCTGCAAAGCCCTTTTTCATGGTCTGGTGATGAAGAAGCAATGATAATACATGTCAACCCCCTCTCCTCTCCTTTTACTCTTAAAGTGGGTAAAGGTTAGGACGCTCCACGACCCATCCGTCTTCCTTGTCATGTGGTTAGATACAGCCGAAGAATGCGATTAACCAGAAGATGCATTTTGTTCTCCCCAAATTGTCAGAATAGTCTTGTAACCGCCTTCGGAAGACAATCTGACTTGTTTTTTTTTTTCCCATGGTATCATCATTTATTATGCCATACAATGACGATGTTTATTATGTTCACGAGGAACGCCACAAAGGAATGAAAAATAAGATTGCGGAATCCACGAAATATCAAGTAGCAATTTATCACGTCAGTGAAAATCAAGATCTGAATCTCTAGCGCAAAATATTACTCCGACGAGGAGTCTTGGTTTTATATTAAAGGCCTGCACGCTTAGATTGCGGTTGGTAGATCTGAGCGATGCTCCGAGAGTTTGTAATCTTTGCAGCGTCCAAATATCAACGTGTCTATGTGCATCGCATCTCAATGTGCAGTATATCTAAGGATCAGGTGCGCACCACCATGTGCGTTGTGAGCTGCGTAGGGTAGCTTTAACCAGATCCATTAGAACCGGGTTCCAGTACTTCCAGGGAGTGGAGGCTAATTACGGTGCCCCATTACGGTGCGATGCCCTTGATGACTGCGGATGGGGGTCAGAGTTTTAGCTCTTGGGAGTCGGATCTCTACCATTTTTATTAAGTTCATGGTGCTTACGATACCTCACTGCTAACTGGTTAAAGCGTGAGAATTAATAAGAAATGGTGTTTTAGTGCTTAAACGGTGTCATGCACCTGTGTATGTATACAAACACACACACACACACACACACGCACACACACACACACACACACACACACACACACACACACGCACACACACACACGCACACACACACACACACACACACACACACACACACGACGCCAGTATAGTTTGATTATTGCGCTAATGTTGCCCTCAGGAAAGGACTAAAATCACATTGTCACGTTCTCAATGACTTGTTAAAATTACCTCTAAGCGTTTGTTCAGTTTGCGTGGGGCGGTGTTGCGTGACCTTTAACTTATTATTCCACCTGTACATTACAGCAGCGCATTAGACTGTGTCGCTCAAGAAAATGGCAGTGCGATGTTCCGTAAATGAAAACTCCGAGAAGTTACTTAGTAGTTGAAATTAAAGACCAAAAAAAGCCACGAGAACTCCATATTCAAGAAAAGTGAAATCACAACATACAGTGTAGAGACTGGAACCAGAGACTATGCAAACATATGCAATCAGTCATATCATTAATGAGCACATTAGTGTGTGTGTGTGTGTGTGTGTGTGTGTGCACTATAGCCTTTTCAAACCTTCCTGTAAGCACATTACAGTTTGTCCAAATAACGCATGGATAATTTTTCATTAAAAATATCGTAAAAAATACAACCTAAGCATTTCCCCCTTTGAAATAAATTTCTGACATTGTACTATGTTTTGCTTTAAACTGTTGCCAAAATATGTCTTATAGAAAAAGTATACTAGCATATTCCCTCAAGCGAACAATCAGGATTTCATAATTCTTTTTTTTTTCATGCAGTCCAAGAATCGATGCACAATAGACTGTACACCTGTCAAGCACAGTCTGTAATAAACTTCGATTTTTTTATTACTCAAAATTCATTATTCAAAATCAATAAAGCATTGACAATGTGTCAATTTCCTCCAAAGCACGCCAATTGACTGTTTCGAGCTATCGATATTTCACAGTCAAATCAGCATGTTAAAACATCGCTTCAAAAGCAGAGTGTTAAAATTCAAACCTTGTCTCGGGGGCCCCCGCATTCAGGGAAATGCTAGAATTTGATTTGATAGACAGTGGCGAAGTAATTTCTAAGTACAAGTGACTTCATTTTCATTTCCGAGAGAGAACACGAGTCGAATGTTTATTACGTTATCTGCCCATCTTTCAGCAACTCTTCAGTCCTTTTTGAGGTGACTAAAAGTTCAATGTTGTATTGTTTGGGGGCAATTTTGGTTTGTGGTTTTTTGGGGGTTTTTTTTCATCTCAGGGATGGAAAAGGAGAAAGTATATGTTATTTTCGATGTCGTACAAGTCTTTGGCTTTTGTATTCACGATATTCCTATACGAGATTGGATCGGATCATTTTGGCTCGTAACCAGTTTTGAATTTGCTGGAGCGCGTCTCGTAGTGACTCGTGCCAACACGTGAGAGTCGGGACGAGTCGATGCGACATGGGACGTGGCGCGCCAAACCGTGGCTCGATGCAGTGCAACATCTTATGATCGTGACAGCTTCTAGTCGTAGATACTCTCAGCTTTGATTGGCACAGATTGAAACATCTTCGACTGCGAGAAGCAAAAGGGGGTATCTCACTGCATGAGAAGCGAATGTTTGTGAGAGTAGCGAATTCTGGGGAATTTTAGGTTTCGTCAGGGTTCGTAAACAGCCGCAATCAAATTTGTAAACAATAATTATTGCAAATAAATTCGCAAATAGTTTTCATTGTCGTATAAACGGTTTTTCTTGTCACAAAGAAATATTGAACATGTTCAAAATTTCTTTGCGACAAGAAAAACCGTTTACGACAATGAAAACTGTTTGCGAATTTGATTGCAATTGTTTACGAATTTGATTGCAGCTGTTAACGAGCCCTGAAATTCCCTAGAATTCGCTATGATCGCAAACATTCGCAGCTCAGTCAATGTCAGTGAGATACCCCCTTAAAGGGGTCATACAGGCCTATCTTACTGACCGGCGAACATAGCGAATGTTAGCAAATTTTACGTTTCGTCAGGGTTCATAAACAGTTGCCATCAAATTCGTAAACAGTGTTCATTGTCGCAAAGATATTTTGAACATTCTCAAAATGTCTTTACAACAAGTTGCGACCAAAAAGAAGAAACAAAAAATCCTGTTTGCGGCAAAAACTTGATCGAACTTAATGGCAACGATTTACAAACCCTGGCAAACATTCGCCGCTCAGTGAGATACCCCCTTAAGCGCGCTACTTGACATCAGTATGCGTAATAGTGTACAGGTTGGATAAAAAAAAAATCCTGTAGATTCGGTCGTTGTTAATGGGATTGAACCCGCATGCACAAACTGGAGCTGGATTTTTTTTTCTCTCTATCATCACGCAGGTGGCATGTACTTCCTCAACTTCCGACATCAGCCCTTTGTCGCGCAGTGAGGCCGTGAGTGATTGGCTTGCTGGTGCATCCATAATGCTAAAGAATTTCGGCTCTTTAATGGGATATCGAATAGACCGATATCTTCATATTTCATTATTTATCATTTTTTTCCCTAAAGTCGTTCCATCAATAAACCTAATTGTTGCCGTTCCATCTGCGTTCGCAATCCTCATCCTCAGGAACAGGTTATAGAGTAAGTTTAGAAGGTGATTGCACGTGATACGCAATTACGTCATTCTAATTTCTCGCAGATGCCCACATAGGGTTAAGTCGAAAGGCCGTTGCATAATTTGGTGGAAGTCAAGTCTATAGTGTCCTCGTTCAGTGACCTTTCCCTATTTTCGTGTATATAAGTAGGTGCATATCTCAGTCAAGGCGTAAAATGAAGGTGACCGAGACACCACCCCTATATAGATTCGTGCCTCTTTCATATTAAGGCCATTGAAACAGAATTGTTATATTTGTATAATATTGTACTTATAGAAATGTAGATATACATGTATGAACATTATGTATACATAATATGCACGTTAACAGTGTATGTATATGTTTATGTATATATGTATGTATGTATGTATGTATGTATGTATGTATGTATGTATGTATGTGTTGTTATTATAAATATGTATATGAATATGCTTGTAAAAACTACTACAGGTTTATTCAATACCGCATTTTGACAAACTGATCTCCAGAGTGTAGACATTGAAAAGAAATAGAGAAAATATGAATATGCCTAACGTATGATTATATCGCTCTCACATTTTCACCTGCATCATTTCTAACATTTCTAGTCTAATCTCCGATTAGAAGTTCTTTTCAGCGACAAGGATGTAGAACAAATTTCCGACTGATGTTATCAAATCGATACAGAGGTAGCACTGACCTTACACATTCACCACAGACGATGTTTCGTCAAAAGTATAATGCCACAGTAGTATTCTCGTATATACCTCGCGACCAAGCACCCTGCATCCTTTTCGCGAATTACTGTGTATTAAAAGGCGAGACGCAATGTGCATGCACTTGGTCTCATCTCTCTATGCTACGATGTGTATTCACCAACATGTAGACACATCCTAATCGTCACTTTCTGTCTCTGCCATAAGACTCTCGTCTTTTAAGCGTGAGAGGTTTTGAAACGTGCCGTGACTTCGAGTTTTACAATGTGCAGGAAGGACGATAAAAGCAATAAGTCCAAACAGAAGGGAATGAAGAAAAGGGAGAAGAGAAAATAGGAGGAGAAGAGAAGAATAGAAGAATGAGAAGAAGAAGAAAAAGAAGGAGAAAAAGAAAAAAAATATGGACAGGTTGAAAGAAGAGGAACATGTTGATAATAATGACTAGTGAAAAATCCAATTCAATCTTTATCAAACCTGCTGTAATGCATTTTCAGAGTGAAAACGTTATCGCATAATATCACTCTTTTATGTACTCTAGAATGCAAGAAATGATTGTAAGTTTTACAAAGACGTTTTGTCTTCGGAGGCATTATGACATTTCTACTGTATTACACTCTTATGTGATCCTTGGAGGGATTCTGCGAACAGATGGATCGTAGTATAAAATTTCATGATGTAATAACTTTCAAAGTTTGGATTAGCCCTGGACTCACGGTACATAAAAATATAAATTTCAAGAGATGAAATTAAAAGTCTCGTAAGAATACGGATTGTTGAACTCTGTTTTTTTTTTTTTTCGATTCAGTTCAGTACAGGTTTATTCGCAATAAAACACGAACGTGCAGCTCAAAAGCTGGAGTTATTCATTTTACAAACACATATAAGATTGATTTGAAATAGAATTTACATACGTGAGTGAGGATGATTACATGTATGTGGATATTTTATGCAGAGTGTTCAAGTTTCTGCATGACTTGCAGACATGCCAGATTCTCGCGCCATAGAAAACGTCCCACAATTTTTTTTGCAGAGGTTACTTACTCCCTTTATCAGCAGCAGTCAAAGAATGAAACTATCACTTATTTCAAAGAATTAACATTAAAAATATTTCCTCCTTGACCAATCCTGAAATTTGATTACTGATAATCGAAATGATGTGAATTGAAGTATACTTTCTTGGTGAATCATTCTTCCAAAATCTAGAATAAATTAGATTACCTTACGAATATTTTGCCTGTGTTCCAAAGTGACACTGACTTCCCTTGCATTCAGTGTGAAATCATAGTCGTATCTGATAGATGTCCACAACACACTTAACTCTGTTATCACCGATGCACGACCCGTCTGTACACATTGTATGTGACAATTTGAGAAGCCGGGCCTTATAGGGTTAAACATCATTACCACTGATAGCGTTCACTCGACAAGGGCGCGCGCCGTTTATCGACCTCTTTCAAATTCGCGTGGGCACTTCGCCTCTCATAAAATTCTAAAAGCAAGTGGCCACTCGCTCCACACCGAAGAAACCAGTGCCCTCTTGGGCTAACTTGACGGACAAATACAATCTTCCTTTGACACATCTGAGAGTGTGTCAAAATATATTCCCAGAGAGAAAACATTCTCTTCGCATTTTTGAAGAGACTGCCAATATCGCATTTCACCTCGCGGAAGAAAAAGGAAGAAAAGAAGGGCCAGAGGTTTCTTCGTTTTTCTCTTCCCGCCAATTTCATCTAAGCATCCTTTTCTCTCCTTTTTTTCCTTCTTAAATCCCAACCTCTGTAAATTTCACCTGTCTCCCTTGAGACTGTCATGAAGAGCAGGTAAACTTACACTTTCACTTATCCCACACTGACGTTTACTCCTCGGAGAACACACATCGCCTTCCAAGGCAGAGCAAACTTCTTACTCTGCTACTTTGAAACACCTTCTCTTTGAACAGAGGGGGCGCCCAAGATGTTGATGTTGACACGCAAACTTTAGGCAATTACTTTTCTTAACACTGTCGTACATACATAACGCAATGATGTCACACTTTCAGAGAGCCATATACCATCAACTGGGTTCACTTTATTTATTGAATTATTGTACCATGGGTGGGAGAAAAGAAGCTTAGTTATGGGAAATACGTGTTTACGGGGTTGGTTTGTGAGAAATGATACCATGCGATTTGAATTTCTGCTGACTGCAGTCCTTGGTTTGACATTCTCTTCTCAATGAATGCAATACCGGCGTCTCTTTAACATGTGTAAGACGCTTTCAGCATGTCATCCTAGACTAACGATGTCGGATTTTTCCACATGTCAAGTTATACCAAGATGATAAGTTATACTGCACAAACTGTTTCACACATTAAATAATTATTCGAGGTTAATGCTATCCGGGAGAGGGGAATATCTCCAGTAAGGATCGGCACGGACGTTTAAAGTCTGGACAAAGGTCTCTCTTTGTTCGTTAGATGTCTGTTTTCATATCCACATCGCATTTGTTCCCTTAAGACACGGAGATAAGAACAAGACGAGATAAAAACAGCTCTTTATGAAACATCGGGCTTCTCTGTATAGCTAACACTGGCCATGTTAACGAAGGGAACTGTATGTCCGTTCCTATGAGAACAAAATGCAACGATGCATACATACAAGCTTTTGTCATGCTGTGTGCACTGAATTGCAAATGCTGTGACTTTTGGGGATGGTGTGGGGGGGGGGCGTAGAGAAGGTAGAGGCGCCTTTTATGTCAAATGGAATTTTGGCCGGCACAAGTAACGTTAGAATGTACTGGTGTCACTGTTAGTTTAAATAATCCATGGTGATGAATAAACCAAGAGATTGGGGATGTGTCCGACAAGAGTACATAACGTGAAACTCATCTTTCATGAATATTTTAGGAGTGCTCTACACTCATGGGTGACTATAGATTGTTTCATTTTCCTCCAAATTTGCATTTTTTCCGTCTCCCAAGCAGCGCTGCGCATTCTAATAGAGGACGTCATCGGAGTTGGGGCACTGCGCCACTGCGGGCGAGACTCATGGTCTTTTAAACAGGAGGTCACGGGTTCAAGTCCTACCCAGTGTTTTGATCATTGGACAAGATGTTTTTCCACCCTGCTCCTTCTTAAACAACAACAAAACAATGAAAACAAAGCGAAAGCCCAGGAACCTGAAAATACTTTGGTTATTTATGGTAGGACAATCTGGAAGAACAGTGCTCGAAGAGCTATAAGCGGTAACCATGGATTAAGAAGACCACCTTATACATAATCTAACCAAGAATATACCATATCAAAGGTCGCTGAAAAGACTCATCTGATTATAATATCAACTGGGCAAACGTTCATTTTGTCACAATCAGTTGAAATCGGCGTGCGGCAGCTACGTTAGTGGGAAGACTCTCTCACAGCGTTCGATCTGAAGAAGCCTACAGATCCAGTAGGCGAAAGTTTCATCAAGAACAGGTAATTTGCAACTGATTGTGACAGAACGAACGTTTACCCACATAGCAAAGGTGTCAGGTAACAGAAAATTGGGAAATAACAAATTTGCACTCGTTTGAATTTCGAACGCTTCCTTTCCTTAGCGCCACTTTGATTCGTTCTAATGTCTCTTTTCTTATGTGTGTGTCTTTACAAGAAAATTCTACACGATTCGTCAACCAAACTGTTGCCATATTAATACTATACGCGAAGAAAGTGAACTCCATTCTTCACAGGATCAGATCAGGATTTGGCATAAATCCCACCGATCATTTGATTATTATAAGCGATAAGCAATGCTAATTGCATTTGTGTTTGAGATGAAATTTAAAGACTCTGTAACAATTCAGTTCCTTAGGATTGTAATGTCTCAAATCATTTTACTGCCAGGTTTTCACCACGTAGCCCTCCTGTGAAGACTCTCAGATTGTCCTCAAATGTCATCTGTATCCTAGCATTTCGTGGTTCAATATCTGGCAAGCCTCAAAACTAGCCACAGGTTTCGCCGTGAGAAGTAATGAACGATTATCTCTCGACTCTTCTGCCGCGAACGATTTTTTGCTTCACAAGATTAAAGGAAGCTGTACCCCACGAGGAGGGGGGGGGGGGGGGAGGGCGGGCGGGCGGGGGGATATATCACCAGAAAACATGGAAGGTAAAGACACGATGAAAATTGAGCGAGAAAAGAGGAGTGCGTTGTGTATTTAGAAACACATCATGATCATGCAAATGTTGAACATGTGAAGGATTTGTATTTGGCTTCTATTTTCCCAAGGTCGAGTAGAGTAGTCGAGTATCTTTCTCCTCACCGGTCGTCCTACTCTCCTTTCTGCTGATCGATCGGTCAGTCCATTTGCAGCTATATGTCTATTGATCGATCTTTCTGTCTATCCATTTATCTTTTCGTTATTATATCTATTCATCGTGACTATATCATCTGACCATCATCTGACCGTCCGACTTGCTGGTCTCGTTGTGACCATTCTATACAATGATAGTATCTGAATGGAGGAATACATCAAGGTTCCCATGCAGTGAATGTAATAAGTGCATGAGAATTCGCATATTGGACTCCGGGTGCGTATATGCGACCTTTTCTCCTGGTAAAATCCCGGCACTTGAAAACTCAATCAATTTGGCAAAGCCGATGATCTGAGACCTTGAAAACAAATGCATGTTCAAACTCAAAGAGATGGCAGGTTTCACTGGCTTTTTTGTTTTTTCTTTCTGTTTTCTTTTGTTGTTGTTATTTTTGTTATTGTTATTATTATTGTTGTTGTTGGTGTTGTTGTTGTTTTACTGCTTCTGTCTTGCCTTCTTATATGGAAACAAGCTGTATCAAAAAAGTTGTCTTACAATTCTTACAATGATGCCCCATCTTACTCACTCTTATCCTATACTATATGCAATTTGATAAGTTATAGAATTCAGTGGAGGCGTAGAGATCAAGTACATGTAACATGCATGTATCAGTGGTCATAAAAAGTATAATGAAAATAATACTTTGTGAAAGGTAAGCCTACATATTGCTCAACAGAAACGTAAGTATGGATGTGGGTAAAATACGTAAGAAAAGTCGATTAATGCAATTTAAATGAAAATGCGAACATTTTTGCTTTTAGTTTTAGGAAAATACAAGAAATTATGGAATATATAAGATTTCGTTTGACAAAAATGTGATGGGTAGCGGCACATCCTCAAATGAACTGACATAATTGCAATCATCATCACTAGCATTATCACAATTATCATCATCGTCATCATCATCACCATCACAATTTCAAACATCTGTCTATAATTTTCCCTCCTTTTCGTGAGATTTCACAATATTTTTTTTTTTTCAGCTTCGACGCGACTCTAATTTACTGAGGCTAATGACTGCAAGTGTGTCTTGGACACTTGTCTGTGTTTTAGAAAGTGAGATATGATGAGACTCGCTTCTTTGAAATATGACATAATTATATATAGTATAGGCCTATGTGTATGGCGCATTTGTGCGTGTATGTGTGTTCGTGTGCGTGTATGTGTGTGCGTACCTTGTGTGGAAGAAACGGCCCAATGTGACGTAAACAATAGGCAGACGAGACCCACAATCGTTCATACATTGAATATTGATATTTATTGGGAAGTGTTTACGCTTTCGGCGCTGCTGCTGTATGCGGAAACAAACGACATGCTCTGTTGTTCCTGGTATATTCAAGTCTAAAGGTGGCGTGTAACTATAGGGACGTACCAAGGCAATGAGAAAAGGGGAGGGCAAAGTCCGCACGACGTTGGCCTAAATCTAGTCTTTCTTTAAAAGAGACAGTTTGCCGATGGATCCCAAACTGGTCCCGCGTACCGATGCGGGCTGGTCGTAACTCAGTAGCCAGGACGACCTGCACGAAGTGTAGTGGAAAACAAAAAGTTGTCGTGTATAGATTTGAGCGCTCTCGGAGCTGATCTGCAATTAGCCTCGTAATTTCGAATCACGCAACACGTGAGTACAGCACGAAGTTCATGATATATAATATGTGTATGTGTGTGTGTGTGTGTGTGTGTTTGTATGTATGTGTGTGTCTGTTTGTCTGTGTATATGTCTGTGTATGTGTTTATAACATTCCGCTTATCTCTAAATTGAATTATGTCTGCAAAACGATGCCCCGCATAAGACACAATCATCACTGATTAATCTAAGATTTGATTGAGTAGGAATTATAGTCATGTTTATACCGGCCTCGACGAGCGACACACAATAATTTTGTGAGCCGAAAATGATTACGACCTTGTGCGACACAAGGCAACATTCTACACTTTTTTCCTTGGTAAAAGAGTTGATATGTCTGTGTATAAACACAATAAAGGCCACGTTGTGTCCCGACATAGAGCGAAGCCCCGTCTTTCCAAGTAATGCCATCCCTGTATGTGTGTGTGTGTATTCAACGTTGTGATTTGTCGTTCACGGCTGAAAATGGCCTTGGAACGGACACGCCGGGATAGATATTTGTGAAGATGTTATGATAATGATGATATATTGTACGCGGCATTTATTCATTGCCGGGATCGAACAACACAGGAAACTATATATAACGTATACCAAGCACAAAGTACACTTCCCACAGAAACGATATTTCAACAAACAGCTACCCGGCAAAAAGTCGAAAGGTGGGGCAACGGAAATAGTGAGAAAGTTCTCTCTCATACCTATGACAAGTATGACAAAAATGAAATGATAAATGAACATTTTATATGTTTCACACCTCAAACCTTTAGTGAAATGGTATATGTGATACTGAGTACTCAAAATGTTAAGTTTTACACTCAAAATGTTGCACTACCCTTTCAGAACCGGTAAATCTCCAACATTTTGAGACTTGTTAGTGTTAATGTAACATTTACAGAAAGGATGGATGAGTGATAACATTTATAATTGATTTACCATTTCCATTTTGGGGCCTCCCCCTTCGTCAGGGATGAAAGTGCTAATGAATTCATTAGCATTCACTGACGAAGTGGGAGGCCCCCGAAAATTCGGGTTTTGAATTAAAATCAAGGCAATTGGCCTTTAATGCATTCCTCTATTGTGACATTATTATTGCTATTTCTAATACCTCCAATACGCGGAGCAACTACATATATAATTTCATAGACCTGCACTCACACATAGGTCTTATATAATTATATTCTTATATACTTATATATATTCATATGTATAGTTATAAATTGAAAACAAAACGAGAAAATCAGAGGGAAATCGCCATGCATACTATATTCCCTCAAGGTATGCCTGCTCTTGAGCTGGTAAATAAACATGATAGATAGGACATTTACTCTGAAAATGAAAATGTAACCAGACACATTTTCATTACCGGTTTTGAATTCCCTCATGGCAGTACTATCAAAAACAAAGTTAATTTTGAAAGCATTGTTGTATCTCTTGCAATGTGCTGTGCGCAGCTTGGATCACAGCGACATGTTTGATTAACGAAAGTATATATATATATATATATATATATATATATATATATATATATATATATATATATATATATATATATATATATACATATGTATATATATATACTTATATATATGTGACCCTGCACCACAAAACCAACAAAAAGTCGCAAGATATGGATTTTTAGTTAAGGGCAGATTCTAAAAGAGCAGACTCTTACCTTTAAGATGATGTATAAATCAATTCAAATTGACTCTCCTAACCTATCTAGATATTGGAAAGAAAGCATACACTCCGGAAAAGTGTGAAGTGAGAAAAGAGGCTCTGAAGTAAAGAGTCTATTCAAGCGCTAAATCTTTTCCAAGCCACGCTAGCTGTGCCGTGAATGGGACAAAAAAAAAAAAAAAACCAGGGTGTTAACCACCGGAGCAACAACAATGAAGGAATTATTAGACTAAGCTGAAATTAGGCATGCTTTATTAACACATTTGGTCCATGATTGGTGGCAATTTCAAAGCAGTAGTATTATCCTTTCAAAAGTTATTATAGTTGAAAGTGAAGAGTGTGTACAGGGTTTTTAAGAAATGAAAAGGGGGACTTATAAGAAACATCTCATCACACTGTTCTACAATAAAGTGTTTGAGAAAAACTGTCAAAAACACAGTTTCATATTTGTTTTATGATCTCAAACTTAAAATGTAGAAAAAGACTTGCTCTTTCAGATAATATGAAAAACTCAATTTTGGCAAGGTTAACCCATTTCACCTATTTTCAGTCCTCACACAAAATCACTGCGTCCGACCTTTTGTTCGTTTTGTGATACACGGTCGCATATTATATATATATATATATAAATATATATATATATAT
>NC_092694.1:23315189-23345189 GCF_964275005.1 Diadema setosum
AAACTATTAACATAATTAACAAAAAATAAATAAAAATACAACTTATGGAATGCATGTTTCCCTAGACTGAGGATAGCTTACATGTTTCCATGTTACTAATTTGACACACAAAAGACATTGCAAAAACATTGGCAGATCATGTGCGCCATATCTATCAACCCTTAACCCACTCGGTACTACGATCCTACAATCCCGTTAACATTCCATAAACATCATGCTGCCGGGAGGAGTAATAGTGAAGATGATTCACTGAGTATTCAGCAAGCAAGCTTATGAAACTGTTAGTTTCGAATAGTCGGTGGTTGTGAAATAAGGCGTGCTGCTAAAAGCGTTTAGACCAATCCGAATAATGGAACCAAATAAAGAAAATGAAAGATATTTTAAACAAAATTCGAACCACAACATATAGGTCGTCGTTTTGAATTGCAGAACACAAGGTGTTATCTTGTATTTTTGTATATTTTGGCATGCACAAAAATGTAACAGCATTATAAACCCGTTACAAGTATTTGATATTATCATATAGACACAAAAAGTGGAAAATATACGTGCAATCATCGAGCGATCTCGGTATAGGAAATAACCCATAGCTGCGGATTTGATAATGATGAATTCTATAGGGCACGATGGTCAGTACTGTATTGAAGGATGCTTCTTGCTTATTCTGTCCATTTATCTTACTGGCTGAGTTCACTTTTTTGTTGCATTATCTCGTGGTATATAGATCAGATATAAGAATTACTGAAATATGCATTTGTGCGAATCATTAAGCAATTCCCATCGCATTTATATTCATTGTGCACCCGTGGTATTTGTTGTTGTTCCTGAAGAAATTGGCTTACACTGGTAAACTATCTGCGTTATAACTCTTTACCATTCATACTTGTTAGATATATAGCGTCTTTATTTTTTTTGTACTTGTTCAATTCCTTTGAATGATTGATTCTTCAATGACTATGAGTAGCATGACATAAGTTTGGTATTACAAGGAGTCGTAGTCGTAGATGTATTGTTTGAAGGTTTATGATTGTAATTGTGAGAATGGTATTAGTCGCAATGCAAAACAAACAAACAAACTAATAGCAACAAAAATAATGAAAATAAATAGATAAAAAGAAGAACTACTTCTCCATGGGGTGATTACAAATCAGTCGCACCCCTTAGAACACACCCTCGTACATATAGACTGATTTCATGTGCCGGAGCTTGCTAAAACATTCATGTTATCGTCTTATTCGTGTTAACGCTCACATTAACTGAGTTATGTTTTATGTACACAAGTGCTGTATACCTGACTGACAGGGCCTGTTTCGTGAAGAAGATTAAAAGATGATAATCTTGATTCTCAAATAAACGTGAGGATGTTAGAAGAATGATTGAAAATTCCTGAAAGGGGGGGGGGGTATTGCTGGTGTTCCCTACCATAATGTTCGATCGAAATACCCCTACAATCATTAACATTTGTTATTAGTTTGTTCACTGTTTCTTTATTGATTTTCTCGTATTGTACTTCAGCTCTCAGTGTGAAAAATGAACAGCGTAGCAAGAACGGTAAACACATCACGTATTTTCCCGTCTTCTTAATTGTTTTCGTAATGTCGTAAAACACTGGCGAGAACAGTGACACTATTATTGTGTGTGTGTGTTTCAAGTTTGTGTGTATGCATGTGTGCATTGTACATGCGGCTGTGGAGGCGAGAAGGAAAGACGGTGATTTGGTATAAATAAATGGTTGACGTCATCTATCGAGAACTAGGAGATGAAATGGCCATATCCAACCTCCTTTTATGTTTGTTTGCTTGTTTGTTTGTTTCAATATTCTGAGCACATCGCAAGCAACACGCAGTTTCTTGTTTATTGCAAGCTTTCGAAACTATTTGTATTTATCCACGGATTTTGATCGGTTGGGACTTCAGCATGTTCTGAGGGCGTGCTTCCATAACTCCCGCACCGTCCTAGCAAAGCAGACTTGAAAAAATACTATTGGAATTGCTCTCTAAGGACTTACTTTTGCATCCCATGTTTGTCGATAATTCGCTCCATTTTCAAGATGTCTTTAGATCAGAAAAAAAAAGCCGAAACAAACGGCGCAGTACTGTTTATAACTATGTGGTAAAAACATGAACGTTCAGGATAACAAGTTATAATTATTGAAGACTTCGGTCTGTTCCTACGGAATATGATTACAGTGATATTAATCACAATCATACTTATATACTGCATATTACAAGAGGGCATGATGTCATTACCATATAGGCCTCACATGGGCAGTCACTCATGTAACTTTCACTATTAAGCAATGTGTGCGAAATTGATGACATATAATTCCTCTTTATTTTGAAGTTTTGCTTCATAAGTGTTCATTCTATTATGTTTTCATCTATTCTTTGCTTGTTTATTTGGTTTTGCTCTTTAACGCGCAAATAAAGATAGCGTCCAACTCTCAGTGCGGAATCATTTTACCGTTGTCATTATTCCAATAGATCACTCATTAATCGCCACCTGTCCTTAAAGGCTCTGGTCACAGAGAAGTTACACTTTAATGTGTACAAGAACTATACCTCCTAGTTCGATGTTCCAGTCTTTCTCGGAAAGAATAGACCTTTTTCTTAATTGTCTCTGTATTTTCATGCAGGCTATGTGGACACGTGGGCCAGCTCTTCTACACTATGGACCAGTATGGAACCGGTCAACAACACCTTGACCGATAAAATAGCTCGAGGTAAGCATCTCATGCACTATCCCTCTTTTCATGGAAATAATTTTCTTCCTTTAATCTCTCAAAGTTTGAAGTTCTTCATGAATTATATATGTTATTGATTGAATATCTGTCTAAAGATAACAAGAGAAAAACTAGACTCGGAATTTGTCAAGACTGACAAATTAGGTGATCCGATTTTTTTTTTTTAATCAATGATTCGAGTCCTGATCGCAATAGGCATGACCATATAGGTTTCATCTGTGTTTAGAGACATTGGCCGTGTGATATTTGGATTCTCATTTACAAAAGAGAGTCAGGTCTACCATCTTTGGTATCAAATTCGGTATAAACCAGGGAGGTACCTCCCTGGTATAAACTATAACGAAGATACAGAATGAAGTACATTTGACCATTGACCCAACTTTGCACAGCCAAGATGGCATCTGAGCAAAAAGTGGTTATTTTGTGAAATGATTCTTGTAACATGGTCTTTGCGTGTGCAAAATATTGGAAAGATAGGACATGTATTCACCAAGATACAGGTTGAAACATTTATGACCTTTGACCCTAATTTACATACCCAAGAAGGTGCCCGATCAAGTAGTTGTTATTTTATGAAATAATGTACGTGACATAAACTAAACATGTGCAAAATATGGGGGTGATAGGGGCTGTTTTTCTAGAGTTATTGCAAAGAAAGTTGCAGAAAGAAAGAAATATCTCAATACATCGAAGATAAGTTTGATTTCAACCAAGTTTTTTGACGTGATTTCGGCGTCGTATGAAAAGATGGAGCGAATACCGACGATAGCCCAAAGTCTCAGCTACAACATATTAAAATCTGGGAGAAATTCACCGAGGAGTAAGTGAGCTAGTGCTCGATAAAGACCGTCATGTCAATTTTCATTTCCAGAAAAATTCCCTCCCATAGAGATAACACGTAAACTGGTTAAATTTGACAAGGTTACATTATATCCATTTTCACGAGGTGAAGACATCATCCGATTAAAATTTTGATGAACAAAACTTAAAGAGTATTAAATTGGCTACAACATACTAAAATCTGGAAGAAATTCACCAAAGGGTAATTGAGTTAGTCGTCGATAACGACAATCATGTCAATTTTCACATCTAGAAAAATTCCCTCCCATAGAGATAACACGTGATAATGAAGATAAAGAAAGAAGTACATATGACCTTTGACCCTACTTTGCACAGACAAGATGGCGTCTGAGCAAAAAGTGGTTATTTTGTGAAATGATTCTTGTAACATGTTCTTTACGTATGCAAAATATGGGAAAGATAAGACATGTATTCACCAAGATACAGGATGAAACATTTTTGACCTTTGACCCTAATTTACATACCCAAGAAGGTGTCCGATCAAGTAGTTGTTATTTTATGAAATAATGTACGTGACATAAACTAAACATTTGCAAAATATTGGGCTGATAGAGCTTGTTTTTCTTGAGTTATTGCAAAGAAAGTTGCAGAAAGAAAGGAATATGAAAATACATGGAAGATAAGCTTTAATTTCAACCAAGTTTTTGGGCATGATGCCGACTCCGTATGAAAAAACGAAGGGCACACTCACGATAGCCCAAAGTCTTAGCTACAACATACTAAAATATGGGAGAAATTCACCGAAGCATAAGTGAGCTAGTGCTCGATAAAGATAGTCATGTCAGTTTTCATTTCCAGAAAAACTGCACTCCCATAGAGATAACACGTAAACTGGTCAAATTTAACAATGTTACTTTTAATCCATTTTTACGAGATGATGCCGTCATCCAATCAAAATGTTGTTATTATATTACCGAAAGAGCATTTAATAAGCTACAACATACTGAAATCTAGGTGAAAATTGGCAAAGGATTAATGAGATACGCTCGAATGAACTTAAAATTTGATGACGTCATTTTGAAAATTTACTTTTTTTACTTTATTAAGAAATTTGATATCTTTTAATCATTTTTTCAGCATCGTCAACCCATGAAATGACATGTACAACTCATCAGCTTTCAGAATATGTAAAGAAAATGGGGGGTCACCGTCCATCCTGACGAGTAAAATCGGATTTGAAATTGGCGGTTTTTTGGCATTGTTGGACTGTATATCGCCATTGACGCGCGCGCGGAATTTCAACTTTGACGGGTCTGTATGACGTCATATTGAGTCGGATTGACTTGAAACTTGGTAGAAATATTCCTTGACATTTCAGGCATCCGATAAGTGTGAAAAAACGGGAAATTTCTATTGCATATGAGCTGTGCGTGCGTATATATGCGCGCGCGTACGCGTCCGTCCAATTTTTTCAATTTTTCAAAAAATGCTCCAAATGGTCTGAAACGTGTGCAAAAAAATTTTGAGCTCGATTTGAGCATACAAATATTTCTACGCGCGCGTACGCGCACGTTTTAAGAGAAAATATGAATTTTGAGAATATGAGTAGAATCCGCATAACTTGAAATATATGTGACGTAAATTTCATTGAAAAACTCCATTCCATTAATGAGATATGAATGAAAATGTGTTTTCATATAATGACGTCATAGTGACGTCACGGTCGACTGATCACTATGATATTATTTGACCCGTCGTCTTTGGGACATGATACATATATGGTATAATTTTGACATTGATAGGAAGAACACTTTCTGAGCTAATCGATACACAAATTTTGTCCAGAAATAAAGAAAGAAGAAGAAGAAGAAGACCCAACAAAGAATCCGTACAGATACAGAAGGTGATCCGAGAGGATACTCGGATCACCTAATGAGAAAAACAACTTGGGAAATGAATTTATCTGTACATGCTTACAGGACAGTACCACTACGAACAGAACGAATAATTCATTTTATTTATTTTTTTTAAGTTCATGCAACATGCTCTTGTATATCAGACTAGTGAAATTGTAGCAAGACCAGAAGGAACAGAAAGAAACAAACAAACAAAGAGCAAACATTGTATAACACAATTATGAAGATGTCCCGGAAACTCTTTGAATGCCAATGAACTTTTCCGCTTCTCCGTTTCAGTTTTGTTTTCAGTGCATTGTTTCTTTTTACGTGTGTTTCTCACCCTTTCTGTTTTCCATGCCAGTATTGACATCTTAGTTGAATGAACATTCGAATAACTATGTGCTTCTTTCTTTTCTTTCCTTTTTTTTTTGGTTCTGTTTCTCTCTGTTTTTGCAAAGTTTGCAAGCTTATTAGCAGTTCATCATTTATCACAGCTCACCAATCAAGCCCCAGTAAAAGAAACCTTTACTCCAGTCTGCAGTTTTTAATTGATTTGTATACTTTTGTTAATTTCACTTCTGAGCTCGAGCTCATTTCATACTCCTCAAAAACTGCGTGCGACCAGTTCATTTAGCTCTTACTTTATTTGACAGTACAGCATTGTAAAGCTTGCAGTGTGGTTTTATATTTCGTTTTATTGTAGTAGGGAGCCTATAGATCAACTGGGATGTTATAATTCAATCAATTACTCTGCTAAACTAATCAAATATTTGTAGGAATTTATCATGAATTGATGGTGTGATCTTTAGTTTATTGAGATGAAATCAATTATGTGATAGACTTAATTTAGATTAATTAATGAACTTACATTCAGAAAAGTATTTCGAGACTGACTTAGAGCTATGACTATAGTGTGTGTGTTTGTGTGTGTGTGTATGTGTCTGAGAGAGAAAGAGAAAATCTACACAATATAATGTATGAAGATAATTATGCATCATCATGTATGATTTCGTGCTATTGCTACAGACCGCAGCCTCTTATTGACAACTGAAAGACTGACATTATTATCTGCAACAATAATATGATATAAAGATGTATAAACAAATACAAATTATGGATTTATATAATAATAATGATGATAATAATAATAATAATGATAATAATAATGTTATCATTACTATTATCATTATCATAATTCTTGTTGTTATCATCATCATAATCATCATAGTTATCATATTATGTTAACTGCATCATTATCCTGATTTTTATATGTTGCATTATCAAGAAAACACGTAATAAGAACATAAATGAATTTGAAATCTCTCTCTGCTCTTGTTAAACAGCGCCACCAGACAACCCAATGTACGCAGGTGGGATAGCAGTTCTTGTGGCCTTCGTTCTATTCATGTACTGGGGTTCACTCAACGAGAAAGAGTGAGTATAAAGATTGCACTGCCAGTCTTCGTTCAAGCCCTTTATCAGACTTCGTGGCCTTACAATGTTTATATCATTCCCTACACATCGTGCGACTTAATCGAGACTAGGTCGTTCCGGTAAATAGGTCTGATCCCACCTACCTGTCCTGCAAATAATGTGGATCACTATGTCTTATCAAAGAAAATATGGCAGTGGGGGGGGGGGGAATACCGAGCCTAATGTTGAGAAGTATAATAAGATGTGATTGGTGAGGGTACATATTCCTCTGCAAAACGCTTACACTCCGTTGTTTGAATCTCAAGTTGGTAAGTCCCTCGAAAAGTTGTTGTTCTTTGTCATTATGAGCGATCTTAAATTGTATGACCCGGATGTAAAAATGATTACCCCCAACAGTGCTTGCATTGCTAATCCGATAATATCACGACCCTTTTGGGACTTTTCTGAGGAAGCAATAAGACTGCTGAGGATACCATGTGTAAACGAAGTCATAATATCACCATCAAGGCACCTGCCGTTTTTTTGTCTGAAGCTATATACGGAGGGGGCGTATCCGGGCACTTACCCCCTGGGCAACCACCCTCCGGATAACTACCACCCGGATAATTACCCACCAGGTCTATTCCCCCTTAGGGCAACTACCCCCCGGACAACTACCCTCCTAGGGCAATCACCCTCCAGGGCCATTACCCCCTATAGGACAACTACCACCCGGTCATCTACCCTCCTAGGGCAACTACCCCCAATGGCAATTACCCCTAGGACATCTACCCCCCAGATAATTACCCCCTTGGTAACTACCCCCTGGATGACTACCCCCCGGATAACTACCCCCCAGATAACTACCACCCGGATAGCTACCCCCTGGATAACTACCCCCCGGATAACTACCCCCTGGATAACTACCCCCCGGATAACTACCCCCTGGGTAACTACCACCCGGATAGCTACCCCATGGATAACTACCCCCCGGATAACTACCCCCTGGATAACTACCCCCCGGATAACCACCCCCGGATAACTACCCCCCGGATAATTACTCCCCGGATAACTACCCCCAGGATAACTACCACCCGGATTACTACCCCCCCCCCTTAACCATACCCCGAACCCCCCCCCCCCCCCGCCCCCGAAAGTTACCACCCGTTGTAATTTTTCCATAAGTTCATAACACCATATCAGAAGATGCACCTTTCTCTTACACTGTCATCATTTACTCTTTTGGCTTGTCATTTTCTACCGTTTTAACACATTAGACGATAAACATAAGAAAAGGAGAGTTGAATGCACTGCAATTCACATTCCCTTAACATTAGCGAGGGACCCTTCGATTAAAGCCATAATTTCTGATAGGATCCGGGCACGGTTTTATAAAAGTTATCAGTCCTGATAAGCTGTCAGTTCCACACAATTACCAATCGTTGTAGGTCGATCAAAGCAGGTCCATGGTAACAAGTCAGTGACTCGAGCTTATCAATCAAGCAGAACCCATGGTTTTATTGAAATTATTAGAGACTAACAAGATGTCGTAACTGGCACCTTTTATCAAACGGTGCCCTAATCTGTCATAAGAGTAAAATTACAGCTTGTTTTACATACAAGTAGAATTGTGCTAGTTTTCAAATTAAATGTTCTCGACACTGAAATCAAGTTCAAATATAAGTTAGTCTGATTAGAAAGAGTAAAATAAAATATTACGAGTTTAACGGTATTTCTTTTTTTTTCTTTTTTTTTTTTTTACAAAACACCCCTAGTTGTTAACGAAGTCTTTTGTCCTGTACCCTCTTTTTGAATAGATCTATAGAGAGTTGTATAGTTGACAGAATCCTTTTTGCATTATAGGGCTGCTCTGTTTTATCCCGGCCATTTTAAGAGTATTTTTTTTTCACAAAAATGCGAAACCTTCTTGGAATAACATGCTCTTTAATATTTCGTAAGAGGTTTCTAATTATCTCACCCAAAAGATGTTTAAAACCTGAAGTTAGGTCTCGACTAAAACCAGACGATATGAAAAAATGTTGTTTTTTTTTTTCAAATTCAAGTAGCAAACGTTGTTCGAAAATAAAAATGAGAGACGTAATTTTCTGGGGGAGAGTTACTGTAAGAGGGGTGATTGGTTGGAGCCTAATTTTACATAAGGAGTAATTGTCAAGGGAGGTAATGCTCCGCGGTGATCATACCAGGAGGTGACAATCTCTTCCCACATCCTTGATAAGTACTAGTTGTTAATGCCCAATGATGCAGTAGGGCAATTCTGAAATGAGTGTTAACGGTATAACAGTAAAATAGTTACAAATTGATGAAACAATGCAAAGAAAGCAATTAAGACAGAGACGAAGTACACAAATAAAGATACAGTGAACTCCCGTTACAACAGAACACGGTTATAACGAAATTTCGTTATAAGGAAGCAAAACTTCTGGTCCCAAAATTATCGCCATTAAAGTCTATGGTACAAAATTCGCTTATAACGAAGACGGTTATAACAAAAATTTTTGTTACCACGCAGTCTTTCTGAGCGCCACTGACGAAGAAAAACAAAAGAAATGTGCTCCTTTACAACGAAATGCGGATCGCATTCGAAAATGCGTAGCGGAACAAGCATTTTTATAGCGTCTCTGCATGCATGAGCGAACGCTTCACAATGTTCACTCCGTGTATCACGCACACTTTCCGAGGGGAACTTGCGTTATGTAATACAATAATCTGAATTCAGATAAGGTTTGTTTCATTGTTCCGAAGTCCTTTGATACAAAACACACAGATTTTGATACAACTAAATGTCCGTAATAGTTCGGAAATGAAATATTAAGCACATTTTGGCGTTATTCCAAAGGTTCGTTTATCCCATGATAAAATATGGTTCTTATTCTTATACAGTTCGTTAGTCCGAAAATGATAGGAATTCAAAACGTTCGTTAATCGGAACATTACAAAAAGAATCGTTAATCCATGGTGGAAAAAGGTGAGTACACTAACAAAACTTAAGAATTGCAATCCTTATAATCGTCTTAAGATAAATAAATCTTCGAAATAACTAACCTGTCTATTTTTTTTTTTCATTAACAAACTTTCTTCGGAATAACGAACCTTATTTCATTTCGGATGAAAAAGCCTTCGGAACAACGATCTTTCTGAATAGTGAACCTTTCTCATTTTTTTTGATTTATAGTTAACCTTCAGAATGACGAACCTCATTTCATTTTCAGATCAACGAACCTTCGGAAAATAAACAATACATTATTTTAACTTAAAATTATAAACTTTCGGAATAATGATTCTTCGGAAATGCGAACCTTCAGTTAAACAAAAAATCGGAATCCCGGGAATGGCGAAACTTCGGAATAAGGAGCCTTCGGAGTAACGTTGTTAAGTAAAAAAAAAAAAAAAAAACCTTTGGAATATCGAACTGTAACCAAATCCTACACCGTCATTTTCTACACATGTGTGACAACACAAACAACTTTATGCTCTTTTTAAAATGTAATATTTAAACGAAATGAAAAAGGTACTCTTCCATTTCACATACCTTTCAAGCGTATGATGAGGATTCAACAAACAGAAATTTATTTTTATGCGTGGTTTCCTTCTTTTCGTTATACATTGCATATTATTATAACGATATTTCGCTAAAACGAAAAAACAAACAAACAAACAAACAAACAAACAACTGTCGGTCCTGGGCATTTCGTCCTAACGGGAGTGCACTGCACATGAACACACACGAGATAAATCCCTTGTATTGAGAGAAAGAGGAAAGGTGAGTAATGAATGACAGGAATAGACTACCTTCACGGTACATGGACAGAGAAAAGCGAGAGGGAAGAGGAAGATGATGGGTCAAAACCAGGGCATCACGTGAGGCATGAGATATAAGCTCATCAAAATAAAGAAGTGTTACATGGAGTTGTGGTAAACGATAGACGATTGTGGTAAAAAAAAAATGCTAAAAGTGAAGTGTAACATTTCTTCAAAATGTCTTTAGTTCAATGGTAAAGGCATTCAAACTTAAAACTTCTTTTATACTACTATCAAGAGAAATCCGAAATTTCGGAACAGTAAAAGAAAATACAGATTTACCGAAAATAGTTTTGGTTAAAGGCATTGACATTTACTGGATTACCGGGTAGGATATGCAGGGATAGTTTCGTTTTTGATGAACACAGAGTCAAAATACAGAAGGGAGGAATTAAGCTTGTACATAAATCGTCCTAAAAGCAAACGATACATATCGTAAATCCTTAAGATGTTGTTTTCATAAGATGAAGTATCAGTATGGCATCTCCGTGATTCCTGGCAAATGATACAAAGAACTTCGTTTCCTGTAGTAATAATATTCTTTTTATTAAAAGTAAAAGTTGGGGGGGGGGGGGGGGGCAATGACCCGGGAGGTAGTTATCCAGGGGGTAATTGATTGGTGCACTGTCCTGGGGGTAATTTTCCTTTTGATAGTTATATAGGGGAGGGAGAGTTATAGGCCTACTTATCCGGGGTAATCAATCACGGGAAGTTATCGGAGGGGGTAGTTATCGGGTGGAAGTTATATGGGGTCTAGTTATCGGAGGAAGGGGTAGTTAACCTGGGGATAATTATACTGGTGGTAATCATCTGGGGGGTAGTTATCCGGAGGGTAATTATCCGGGGGGGTAATTATCCGGGGGTAGTTATCCGGGGGGTAGTTATCCGGGGGGGGGGGGTAGTTATCCGGGGGGTTGTTACCCAGGGGGTAATTCTCCGGGGGGTAGTTACCCAGGGGGTAGTACTCCGGGGGGTAGTTATCCAGAGGGTAGTTCTCCGAGGGGTAGTTACCCAGGGGGTAGTTCTCCGGGGGGTAGTTATCCAGGGGGTAGTTATCCGAGGGGGTAGTTATCCAGGGGTAGTTACCGAGGGGTAGTTATCCAGGGGGTAGTTTTCCTAAGGGGGAATAGCCCTGGGGGGTGATTGCCCTAGGAGGGTAGTTGTCCGGGGGGTAGTTGTCCTAGGGGGTAATTACCCTGGAGGGTAATTGCCCTTGGAGGGTAGCTGTCCGGGGGGTAGTTGCCCTAGGGGGGAATTTTCCTGGGGGGTTATTATCCGGATGGTAGTTATCCGGAGGGTGGTTTTCCAGGGGGTACTGTTCCTAGAACCCGGAGGGGGAGACCTTTGTCACATGAATCGAAAATGTCATGGATAATATCATGACACGCCTACAATGCAAGATATTTCGTTTAAAGCTACTGTTTGCCAAGTTTTGACGTAGATGGCCCGTATCTAAAAACAATGCCTTTTGTTGACGTAATCCAGTGTAGTCTGCGTCAAATATGCCACGAGTGGTCCACGTTCTTTTTCTTTTTTTCTTTTTTTAATTACTGCAGGGAAAAAGATGAAAGCGCTGCCAAACCAAAGACGAAAATTCCTAACTGGTTCCAGGATTCACCAAAGCGGCACCGTCGGAAGAAACGGAAAAAGAAAAAGCGTAAGGGAGTGTACTCGGTGAGCGATGCCATGAAATCATCCTTAGCCTGCGAAGCAGGCGCAGAAGACTGCGAAATGTGTCGCCTGACAAAATTTGAAGTGCAGGACGAACGGACCAAGTCCTTCCTACAGGGGGCGCTCTTATCGAGTAAGAGTACGCAGACGGCAAGATCGCCGCACGGTACGCGCTCTGTAGGGAACGTACGGACTGCGGATACCCCGCGACTAATCGGACTACAGAGACAGCGATCGCACTCTTCGCCTGACATTACCGTGTTGACTAGCTTTCCCGCCTGCACTTGCCCGATCCAAAATGGCAGTATCGGAGTCTCCAGCCCTGCGACGCCAACACGCACAGCATGGGCCAAAGACAGCTCTACAACTACACCGTGCAGCAAGGGGAACTGTGAAAAGGATTCCAGATGCGAGGATTTTGTAGTCTACGAAACAGAAGTTGTGAAGGGTCGGCGGCAGATGGAAGACGCCTGCGTGCATCTGGAGACTAACCCGGGAGTAACTATCGCTGTAACCATCGCTACAGAAACCGTCGTGTGAAGAGGTACACCAAAAGATGGGCAGTGAGAAATCTCTGTCTCGCTTTGAAAAAAAAAAATCCTCGGAGATTGTTTCTCTTGAAATGATCGATTTTTGTCGAAGAGGTAAAGGTCATCATCGAAGATGAAATTGAAGGTTTGGTCTTCATCTTTGTGGCCACTTGTCGGTCAGTCTGACGGCGTCCATGCTGTCGGGAGTGCCTGCCTCGCCACTACCGCGCTCTGCCTGTCGGTTTGGCAGCGAAACGCCATCAATGCTGCCTCCGCAAACCTGGCACAGTGCCAATATGTGGTCATCCTTTTTTATGTCAAAGGTAGCTGAATGGCATTCAGAGCATTTCCATGGCCATTTGAAGCCGCGTATACTCTTGCTGAGTATTTAGGATAGGACTGTTAACTGTTGAGACGCTCATAAGCGGCTTTGCAGTTGAAGTGTGAGAGAAAGTTTACTCTCTCTGACTGATGGTGAAGAGAACAAGACTTGTCATAGCAATAGTTAATCAGCATGAAATCGGAGCTTTGTATAATGCCTTGAAGAACTTTAATACTAGAAGCTGACTCTCAGTTTTGTCAAATTAACGTTCTTCTTGTTTTCTGTTTCGACCCTTTTCGATGTAAGAAGGATCAAAAGCTCGTAGAAGAGACATGGATTCCTTTGGGGCTTATTGTTTTATTGTTATTCGTTTACTTCGTTTACTTCACGCGAAAATAAGACTTGTCTAACAAAACCCATACATGGCGCTATCAGAGTGTTTGATGATTATTCTTCCTAGAACTGTTGTACAGAAAAAACTTTGACATTTACTCAAATTTTCTATCTTGATGCCAGCCATAAGGAGAAAAAAAGGAGATAAGGGACATTCCCTCAAAATATACAGCAAAAGAACCCACACGGTATTTCATGGGCTTAACTAAAATGCTTTCATTATAAGTTTGTGATCATTCATTGCTAGGTTATTGTTGATATTATTGGACCTTTAAAATGCTGTTCTTTATGTGCAGTTTTTCATTGTACTTTGGTGGGTTTTTTTTCATATCACTATAGGGCCTACGACTCCCATTCATTCGCTTCACAACGGAAAAAAAATTATAATTCAAAAAAGTTTTTGGCGCCGAGATTTATTCTTTCAACACTCGTGTCCTATAAACATCGTATTCATTACTACTACATGTTTCGTCAATACTTTGTGCAGTGTTGTCCATGCACATTTCTCTGTTTTACGGCATGGCACTGAATTCAATGGCAAAAATAGCGCCCCCATCGTCAATTGTTTCATCGGTTTTCCATTTCAGACTATACATCTTTCTGTATTACGATATCGTGTCATGTCCGATGGATTGTATAATTGCTTCAAATTATTGCGAAAGAAAAAACTTTTATCTTTGCACATTGTTTAGTCAGGGGCTTTGGATTCGGGAATCCGTTGTGACGAAGAAATCCCTACCAAAGTTTTGGTGTCAAAACGATTAAGTTCAGAGAGAATTTTGTTGTTGTTTTGTTTTGTTTCAAATCTAATGTAATTAGCTAACTATGCAGTACGTAGAATTTCTACTTATATTTTTATTTTCATACCATGCGCGCAGACTATCTTCAAATAAATGAAAAGAAGCCTTTGTACTCACCGCATATTAACAAATAAAAAATCTGTAATTCAATATGTTCTAGCTTTTTTATTCGATGTGAGAAATCTTACTACGTCATGTATTCATACGTTCGTCCCGTCCGTAGGTACAAATATTTAAAGAAATTGACGGATTTTGACGACATTCGGCCCAAGGTATGCTATAATCATGAGGTGTAGATTCACTGATCAGTTTTTGGGCCAAATTCCTGGGGGGGGGGGGGAAGCTTCGTAATCTTGGCCTTAAATATAATTTCTCGTTTAATATCAGGATTTAATGTCCAATGATAATACAGTATGATTTTTATTGGGTGGGAAGGGTACATAATACATGTAATAAGAAAGTCATATGCATACAGTGACAATGATGAAAGTCATTAAACTTTGACAACGGATGCAATTTCTCAGCTACGTATTTCAGCCAGAAATATCCAGTGGTCATTTGGTACTGTTCATTATCAAAATCATTTCCATGAAATGAAGGAGGTAAAGAGGCCGGTGGTCAGAGCTAATAGTGACTGAAATTTTACTTTAAAAATGATTTTCGAACTACAACTTTTTAACTTCTACTTCGAAAGTCCAAGATCATTCAGTGTGATGAACTGTTATAGATTGTGATATGTGATATTATTGGTCTTTTTTTGTTTTTGGTTACTATAATTTCAATCAATAATTGTTATGTTTTCTCAGCTCTAGCAAGCGCTATGGTTCATAATCGCTGCAAACAGCACATGTTAACTGAATGAATAGACGAAGTTTAAACAAAACCTAGCGGACAAATCAAACCGCTCCTTCTTGCGTGTATTATTGATATCCATATAAAATCTTATACTCCTGGCAGGCTTTGTGTATAGCACTTGTGTGCATGGAAACAAACATCTCTTATCTAGTTTATTCTCACGATTTGTTTGTCAAAATGGAGTCTGTATTCACTGTCTAAGTGCATTTGTTGGAGACAACAATTGGTCGAATGAAGTAGGATTACATCAGTATACATGCTTGCGCTTGCCTAATTGTTTTCGTTCCAATGGACGATAGCAGAGCTGATGTGAATATTTTGCGTAGTGCTGGCGGTTCGAGGGAAAAAAAAAAGACAATTACTTTCAGTATTGTTCTTTGCTCTTTCCTCTCTTAAAAAAAAAAAAGACTTATCGATTGATTTGCACGTTTTGTCCGTGTGTTTCGAATCAAACGTCAATCAATTCAATTGCTCCTGCTCTTGTGTTATCAAACTGCACTCAAGTAGAATGTCTGTTTGTGCATGTTTGCACAGCAAATTTTCGCCTCAAATACGTAAGTCTTCCAAAGTGCGAGGTATATAGTATACTAACGATCCACAATTTTCATTTGCATTACTCTCTCACAAACTTGCAGACGAGAATCAAAGTTATGCAGTTAGCTATCACATACGACAGCTGCGCTTTAAGACAGTGAGTCTATATAGTATGCAAGTAACCACGCCCACTGTAATGTGTCATGGCACAGAGAACCGAAATGTGACGTCATAGCCATTCATCGCCATGGAAACTGGTTCTAAACAATCTCGTGTTGCCTGAATCCCATGTTCATATCTGGGTCCCGTTTCATAAAACATGTTATCAGTAACAACTGCTACATTTCTACGACAAATTTGCTCTCAGTCAATCAAATGCAAGGATTTCAGTAGCTTATAACAACTACCGTAACTTGTCATTGATAACGAGTTTTATGAAACAGGGCCCAGGTTCCACGACGCACTGCCCGAAGCTTTGTGCACAAGTATCTTGTTTGGAACCAGCACTAGGCTATTACAAAAGACTATGACATCATCACGTAGGTACTCTTTGACTACAGTGATATGTATAGGATCGTGGTCGTTTTTATTCTAGAAGACTTTATATGATACAGGTGTATTTGATTGATTGATTGGATTGTCAAAGCTGCATAAGGGGGTGGTAAATCTGATTTCGTATGATTATGATTTGCAGGGTGCAGAGACAAACAAAGGTATTTATTTTATGAATAAAAAAGTGCCTACTCAGGTTCAATAAAATAGTTCTTTTCTACACAAATATGACACCGCTTTTAAGTCTTTCATTTGTGATATAAATATCATATCAAACCTGCTGTACGTATATATACACTCTATTATAAAATGTATAGGTATATGTGTACTAGCATATCAGTTCAGGGTTACTTAAAATTACAAAGTGCTGAATTAAAAAAAGACCAGGTTATGTGATATGATTATTCAATTATGCGAATAACCAATATAGACTTACGTGTAAGTGGAAGCGTGCACACACACACACACACACACACACAGACATACTATAATATATCTCTATAATCAATTATAATCATAGAGACATATCTACATATTTATATCCATACCTATCTATGTCTTTATGTAATTTATATATATATATATATATATATATATATATATATATATATATATATATATATATAATATATATATTGCTGGCAGTGGCACATTTGTCATTTTTTTTTTTTTGTCTGTATAGATCCTGATGAAGGCCGACACGGCCGAAAGCTCGAACAAAAATAAAGGAAATAGGAAGAACAAGCTACGTCTTCCGTGGAATATTGATTATACTGTCTTACGCCTATATAATGTCTCCACGACCTGGAAGTCTAAACGTTGGCACATTTCTTGCATCTGTATATATTTATTCATATAGTACATTTACAATATTTACATGTATGCATGTACATGTATAATAGAGACAGACAGACACACAGACAGACAGACAGACAGACTGAAAGAGAGGAAGAGAGGTGGCTTCGGAATACTTACAGATCGCAACCACTGGTACGCTTCTTTGGTCTTATACTTAGATTCATACTCTATTTAACACTTACACTCGGCCCAAACACCATTTGCTCTCTTTGAAAGAATCCTTACTTGCTTGTCAACATGGGTCCATGTTACTGACCCCTTCACCACTTCCAACATATCTACTAGTAGTCCACAATATTGTCTTTCTTTGGGTGATGGGAAAGTACTGCTGAGGCTAGCATTTTACTCTAAGTTTTTTTCCAAAACAATTAGTATACAGAGATGTGAACTCAACAAATTTGATTCACATCCAGGGGGCAAAATGCTGTTGGATGAAAAAGCAGCTGCATTTTCGTTATCTTTTTAAAGGCAAGCTATTCACAATAACCATATCGGTTACGATGCAATCGAAATTATATATCACTTTGCATGATTTTATTTGTGTTTGTAACAAATAACAAGCTTAGACAAACCTATAATACTTACGTACATTTTGCACTAATCCTCTGATTCAACAAAGTAACTGAACGAAACATACGTCAGTGCCTAGTAACCAATTTACAGCACGGGTTTGCTTTTAGTGTTTTTCGTTTCCTGGAAAAATAAGAAAACACAAAAGAAAAGAAAACAAAAATGGATCGGGCCTCCTCCGTATGACTGGTGAATGGTTATTTTCATCGCCCCCCCCCCCCCCCCGCCATTATTACTGTCACTTGAAGTGCTTCTATCCTATTCATTAAGGTTCTATGGCAAAAACCTTATGTGTAACAAATCAAATTATAACCAAGATGGGTAGAGATGCGACAACTCTGCTGACGAGATTAGGAAGTGCGATGTTTTCTTTGAGAACACTCAGACGACTAAAAAAAAGTTCGATCCGTAGAAAATTTGGCTCTTGGTGACGTTAACGTAAAAAGAGATGATGTAAACCACGAAAAAAAAAACCCCACACAACCCATCATTTTCTACTTTCATGTACTTTTTTACAGGAATGAGACTGTAATCTAATACTATTATTATTATGTGTGAACATGAATTAAGTACAATGTAATAATTGACAAAATCACATTTTAAAGCATCTATACTGCTTCGATTAATGGAATTGCGGTGGATATTCCTAGTACCAGAATGCTGAAATATATACATAAATACAGCCAAAACGAATTGTGAGTGATCCAACCACATGGCGACAAACCTTACAGGTTCCTTCAAAAGTATG
Organism: Diadema setosum; assembly: GCF_964275005.1. Classification (NCBI taxonomy): domain Eukaryota; kingdom Metazoa; phylum Echinodermata; class Echinoidea; order Diadematoida; family Diadematidae; genus Diadema; species Diadema setosum. Next base: position 23,333,697 of record NC_092694.1, read on the forward strand.
AAGCCGAGAGAAAAACAAACTGTTCTTTTTCGCTATTAACTATGTCTTGAATTTTATCAAAAACACTATATAAAGCAAAGTCAAAGTTAGACTTTTGGCTCACCCTATCAACGATTATCAACTTCTTGACATCAATTTCATTATCTCTGTACATAAGTTTTTTTTCTTTTAATTTACAGAAACAACGTTTAACGTCTACATTTGAAACAATTCATTTTTCATCAAATTTTATTGACGGAAAAAGGGAGTTATAGTGACTGGATGTCCAATTCATCAATGAAAATGCATTTACAAGTATCCACAAATCATACCCCTTCAGTAACTGAGGAAGCTTATCAACGCTTATAGAAGAGGAAACTTCACTTTTATTCATGTTCGCTTTGATGAAGAATACAGTCTGACAAACACAATAATGAGAAGTTCATTTGAGGAGACCGAAATTAGATGTAAAGGTTCATGACCAATAAGACATTGAAGTTAGCCGCATTTAATACGCAAGGGTACATGATTTTATTCATATTGTCTGAAAAGATAAAAGAATACAAATTTACTCCATGGATACTTGTAAATTTATGCAATCTGTAATCTACAATCTGCTACTGCTTTATGGTGACTCATCGCTCTAATAACGACTCTTGTATTATTTGATTCAGAGAACGTTGATTCTTATTCCTTTGTTCATTGCAAAAAGGAAATTATGCGAACATTGATCTTTATCGTGTACCGGAAGACCGTTTCTGTAATTCATTACAATAATATTATTATGATTACAGGATTTATCTATGAATGTTTCTTCTCCCACACCCAAGTAACGATCAAGTATTAATTCACCTGCTCCCTCCCATTCAGTTCGAATGCCAGGAATTCACTATTGCCCTATGATTTTTTTTTTCCTACACCCTAGTAACGATCAAGTATTAATTCACCTGCTCCCTCCCATTCAGTTCGAATGCCAGGAATTCACTATTGCCCTATGATTTTTTTTCCTACACCCTAGTAACGATCAAGTATTAATTTACCTGCTCCCTCCCATTCAGTTCGAAAGCCAGGAATTCACTATTGCCCTATGATTTTTTTTTCCTACACCCTAGTAAGGATCAAGTATTAATTCACCTGCTCCCTCCCATTCAGTTCGAAAGCCAGGAATTCACTATTGCCCTATGATTTTTTTTCCTACACCCTAGTAACGATCAAGTATTAATTCACCTGCTCCCTCCCATTCAGTTCGAAAGCCAGGAATTCACTATTGCCCTATGATTTTTTTTTTCCTACACCCTAGTAACGATCAAGTATTAATTCACCTGCTCCCTCCCATTCAGTTCGAAAGCCAGGAATTCACTATTGCCCTATGATTTTTTTTTTCCTACACCCTAGTAACGATCAAGTATTAATTCACCTGCTCCCTCCCATTCAGTTCGAAAGCCAGGAATTCACTATTGCCCTATGATTTTTTTTTCCTACACCCTAGTAACGATCAAGTATTAATTCACCTGCTCCCTCCCATTCAGTTCGAAAGCCAGGAATTCACTATTGCCCTATGATTTTTTCTCCTACACCCTAGTAACGATCAAGTATTAATTCACCTGCTCCCTCCCATTCAGTTCGAAAGCCAGGAATTCACTATTGCCCTATGATTTTTTCTCCTACACCCTAGTAACGATCAAGTATTAATTCACCTGCTCCCTCCCATTCAGTTCGAAAGCCAGGAATTCACTATTGCCCTATGATTTTTTTTTCCTACACCCTAGTAACGATCAAGTATTAATTCACCTGCTCCCTCCCATTCAGTTCGAAAGCCAGGAATTCACTATTGCCCTATGATTTTTTTTCCTACACCCTAGTAACGATCAAGTATTAATTCACCTGCTCCCTCCCATTCAGTTCGAAAGCCAGGAATTCACTATTGCCCTATGATTTTTTTTCCTACACCCTAGTAACGATCAAGTATTAATTCACCTGCTCCCTCCCATTCAGTTCGAAAGCCAGGAATTCACTATTGCCCTATGATTTTTTTTCCTACACCCTAGTAACGATCAAGTATTAATTCACCTGCTCCCTCCCATTCAGTTCGAAAGCCAGGAATTCACTATTGCCCTATGATTTTTTTTCCTACACCCTAGTAACGATCAAGTATTAATTCACCTGCTCCCTCCCATTCAGTTCGAAAGCCAGGAATTCACTATTGCCCTATGATTTTTTTTCCTACACCCTAGTAACGATCAAGTATTAATTCACCTGCTCCCTCCCATTCAGTTCGAAAGCCAGGAATTCACTATTGCCCTATGATTTTTTCTCCTACACCCTAGTAACGATCAAGTATTAATTCACCTGCTCCCTCCCATTCAGTTCGAAAGCCAGGAATTCACTATTGCCCTATGATTTTTTCTCCTACACCCTAGTAACGATCAAGTATTAATTCACCTGCTCCCTCCCATTCAGTTCGAAAGCCAGGAATTCACTATTGCCCTATGATTTTTTTTCATACACCCTAGTAACGATCAAGTATTAATTCACCTGCTCCCTCCCATTCAGTTCGAATGCCAGGAATTCACTATTGCCCTATGATTTTTTCCTACACCCTAGTAACGATCAAGTATTAATTCACTAGCTCCCTCCCATTCAGTTCGAATGCCAGGAATTCACTTAGTTGTCGCTATAGGTAGTTCAAGCCTCCGGCAAGCTCTGTGTTGTTAAAGGGACTGTACAGTACTGGTTGAGGTGAGGATTTAGCTTTTAACATTTTGCGAGATATTCAGAAACCACTCTATGAGATGTCAAAGAGCATGCAATTCTACGGGTAATCAAAAGTTTATTTGATGAAAATCGGTTTTGAAATGGCTGAGATATCCAAAAACAAGGTGAAACAAAGAGATCCCAATAAAAGGCGTGGCCTGTCACCTTTTATTATTATCACTTTTTTTTATATCTCAGCCATTTGAAAAGCAATTTGCATCAAATAAACGTTGAATCCTTCTTAAAATTACATGCTCTTTCATATTTCATAAGATGTTTCTCATTATCTCACTTAGGAATGTTATAAGCCTGAATCCTCACCTCGACCAATACTGTACAGTCCGTTTAAGGGCAACTTTTGTGAACAAAGCATACATAAAAATCTGAATACAGCACATTACAGAACCGGCCTATATTGTTACGGATTGTTACCCACTTGTGACCATATCACTTTCTCGAAAAACGTGTGAATATTCAGAGTGTTTTACACGTTATATAAAAAAAAAAAACATATTCAGAGAGTCATGGTTCGTTTTCACTGAAACTTTAGTTGATTTTTCTCCATTGATTGAATGCAATGAGTCTCGGAAAACGTAGCGGAGTGAATCTATGGAGGTCACTGAATGAATAATTTGCTTCATGTGGATTACAAAAAGGATTACAGCAAATCTGTAAAGAACTGTTGCCAAGAGAAAATTATCAGTAAACCGATTGCTAGAGACCTTGGGAGCATCTGATGTGAAACTTCTATTTACATATCGTCTTCTATAATCCCCCCCCCCCCCCCCCATTTTAGTTCATAATCTCAAAAGTCAAACGTTGCCAATTTCTGTTCGTCGAGGAGAGGTTATACAGATCTTGTCGTGGATGGCGCCCTTTTAAGATTATCAAATCGCCAATTGATTCAGAGTGGAATGGACTTATATGGCTGCAGTAAGAGATTTTAATGGATCTTGTTAAAACCGTGTTTAAAAATGACACGAATGCCTATATGCACTTATATACATGAACATGAAAAAAAAAAGACAAGATCTATGCAGCCTTTTCATTCTCAAACTGGGAAAGCAGTATATGGCGACAGAGCGGTACCAGCAAAATCACTATACTGTTGAAAATAACAAACCTTTAGTTCTTTATTCTCCCTTAATTTCATATCTTTCAATAGCAAGGAACGTGTCTATATCTTGAAATGTTAACATGAAATATAACAAAGTATTCATAAACACGTTATAGTTTCATTTGGATACAACTGTATCATCACTTGTTGATTTTCTCCAACAGAAATAATGCATATATACACATTATACTAATCATGTTTGTTCATATATTTCAGCAATGATACGTAATCTACTCAGCTCACCAGCTTCAATACAACTCAATAATCTGCTCAGGACTGTAAAGCAATAATTATTGTTGAAGGTTTCTTTGTTTTCTTTCGAATCAATTAAGATTTGATGGGTCATATGCAACGAAAGGACATCTCAAAATAAATTACCCCCAATCTCGAACGACAACACTCAGATGACATACACACAATTAAACACTCATACACACAAAGAAAGGCAGACATACATTTAACGTGACATAAAAATAGTACTCGTCCTTACACACCAGCAAATTTTCGTTTCATTTTCGTATAATCCTCTTGATTCGTTTTACGTGTAAACCAGTCCTTCTCCACCTGGTGTACACTTATATGTCGCCCTCTGTCGCACTTTCATAAAAAGTTGGTATACTTTCGTTTAAATCTCGTGACTTGCGTTAGCTGCTGCTTTCTAACATTTTCCTTATTTTTTCCTATTTCTTTTAAAATCATCAGGCCCTCGTCCTGAGCATGCTTCTCATCTACGATCAGATCACTGATGATGTCGGACTGAAAAACAGCCGTGGCTGATGTTAGTACCGTGGTTAAATAAAATGAATGAATGAATGAAATGAATGTCAGTTATTGAAAGAAAAGTATATGAAATCATACTGAAACAATATAATCATTACAAAACTTAATCATCATTGTTCGATATCTAATCTTACAATATATCTGGTGATGCCACTACTATAGATTCCATTTGGTAATTGTGTTGAATTCTGTAATACATTGAACCCCAAACCCCCCCAAAACAACAACAACAACAAAACAAAAACTATAAATTCAGAACATAAATATCTCAGGTCTTGTATTGAACATCATCGATCATAGAACGTGCATACTTCTTAGTATATAGCTTAATTCCCTAATTTTCCCCTTCTTTAATGATGCCTTATGCTGTAATTGCCCTTTTTCTGTCATAGAGCAGCTGTACCGTCCTTTCATAGTTTACACATCTGACATATTTGCTTTGTGAGACTTCACACTATCTTTATTTATATTCGTTCATTGTATATTATACTTGCTTTTTTCACCTGTGAAAATAAATAAAGAGCTGGGATGGAATTTCTAGTTGTACACGCATTCGACATCAGAATGATGCCTGACTATGCCATAAACTTGAGTAAACTATAGACTTCAGTCTGTTTTTAAAATTTTCGTGATTCTGTATTATTTTCTTGCGAAATGTACGCCCTAGACGCATGTTTTCATTTCATTTCCTCTGTGAATCATTTGGTATAAAAGTGAGTTACTAAGCGGACAGAACCATTAGCTGAACAAAATTGATGTTTCCACTTGTCATAAGATATAGAATTACTTTCCCCAGTAGGCAAATCATTGTTACGGTATATATCATCCTGCACATTCGGTATATGATACAGAAGTGAGATCTTTATACCCCTTTCTAAAAAAATGTGAATACATGTATATATACTGTTTTAGAGCTGTGTGCAGACAATGGAGTGGGGGGGGGGGCAGTCAGCTGATATCGCTCATTGTGTTATTGATTATGAAACAGAACATAGGGTTTATCATCATTTCAATCTGAAATATCAGAAACGTTATCTTTGTGCCCATTACGCGTAATTAATATAGTAGGAATTGCACATTATAATATGCGCATTATTATTCCCTGGTCAAGGACAGACATGATGGGGAGGTGTGAATACGTCTACATAGGTATATATATAACGGCGAGATCATATGGAATCTGAATACCTAGTCCTGGTGTATTCACTCTGCTCACGCGTTCCGTTTTCTTTTAATGACCCGACCTATATTTTCTAACGCTTGTAAAAGCATATCTTCGTTTCCCTGTTTTGAATGTTTGGGGATTTTAATTCAGCACTCAACACTTTGCAAAATGTGTTTTTCGCTGCCACTTGGAATGACTGAATATTATTTACGTCGTATGCTGCTTACAGACAAGTCGACTACTGTGCTCTCCATGATTGACTTAAATACGGTTCATACCCAAGATAGGCCATTATATTTTAGTACAGTTACGGTGATGTGAGCCTAAAACAAAATCACAGGACGGTTTTTATCAATCTTCCTCATTGTGAACATATTGCAAAATACATCGAGGTGATATGGAGTAACATTCTCCCAGCTCTAGGTTCATTCCTGCTCAAAATGGAGAAGACGAATAAAACGATGATATCGCTACACAGAAGAATAGGGAAGAGATGATAATATCGTGATACTCATTACCAGTTCGATATTGTAGCAGACGATGAGGGTACAACCTCACGCACGTGTCAAACATAGTCTTAAAAATCAGTCCAATGTTACTACTGAAAAAAAAAGATTTATCAAGACTTAGCCTAATACATTTCGACACAAACGAAATACTTCTTATTTACGCCAATACCATAAATTGTTTGATATTCATAGGTTTCTAGAGATTTTCATCATCGATATCATGTCATACCTTTCAGGATGAGAATCACAAAATGTCTGTGAAAGAGAAACTACGCAGTGGAAGTGACCGCAATAGGTGTTAACACTGATCATGTAGAGTGTATACGCCGTACGCACAAAGCGGTCGCTCCGCATCAGGACTGCGATTATTGTTTGCTTCACCGGAGGCAAGACTCGTACAATCGCCCTGGCCGCCCGCGGATGAGAGCCGACGCAGATGTACACCACTCTACAGTCTCTCCGTGTGGGGAAAAAGCGACATCCTTTCTTATATTCATAGCGAGTGCATACCCAATTTTCTTATTGATATAGAGAGACTAAATTTGTCAGAAAAATGGCTGTGAACAGGATTACAAGGCTTCATAGTGGTCTCCTTTGGGTCACCGTGGCATCATTTTTGATAACCACCATCGATAGTCAACTCACCACAGGTAAGCTTAACATCAGTTTCTAGCGTACAGTTCCCCTCGCAATGAAGAATCCTCCAAACCGACAGCAACCTACATGATTCACGTGGTACTGACTGGCACAGTCGTATTTTAGGCATTGTAGGCTGTCTGCAAGTGAATACTTCACCACTCAATTAAATTATTATTGTCGTTATTATTATTATTATTATTATTATTATTATTATTATCATTATTACCATTATCATGATCATCATTATTAATTTCGTTATTATTTGTACTAGGAGCATAACTGGTCATCTGACGAGTTAATGGTTCAGAAAGATATAGGTTGACACGGTGAATTTATCTACACAGCTTCCCTTATACAATTTTCCTTTTCACACACACACTCATTCGCTCTAAAAGTTCAGACAGAAATTCAAGGCATGCGCCCTAATACCATTTGATACGAAAACGTTTATGAGACCTTGATATTAATCTTCGCAATTATCTTGTGATTACCAATACGGAAATGACTATATCAAAACCGCATAGTCTCATGGTATAGGCCATTGGTTGGTATTGCTCACCTTACATTACACACACTGGATCTTACTTCTGCAGCAGGGATGCATGTTGTATTTTTTACAACAATTGAACAAGTTTATGATTACACTGTTGGTATTATCGTCCATTCATTATAACATTATAATATAACATTACCAATATTTCGATCGGAACAGGGATGCCACCTCCCTTATCGGAACGATGGATGCGCGAAACGGGAGAGAGAGAGAGAGAGAGAGAGAGGGAGGGAGGGAGTTCAAGCGTAAAATGCAATCTTTGAAACCACTATTATCATCTTTCGTTTAATTCATACTTTTCCTTCTTTCCTTCCTCCTCTTCTTCTTCTCTTTCCTCTGCTTCATCATGATTCTCCTCTTTTCACCTTCTCTTTTCTTCCTTTTGTCTTTTATTTTCCTGTAATCATACCTTTTCTGGTTCTCCTTCGTCTTGTTTCACATAATGCACGATTATTCAAAGTGCGTCAGTAAAACTCAAGATCTTGACAACCTTACAATTCTTAACAACACTATACATCTTCTGTTTTGTTCTCTTTTGTCCTTTCTGTTGAGATAATGAGGTCATTATTCAATCCACCAAGAAGGCATGCGAACGAGGAGAGTGGGGGGGGGGGGTAGGAAAAAAAGTGCTTGTCGAAATTAATGATATGCGGCCAGACGATATGAAGTTATTTACACAGCGTGTATAAGGAGATTGTTCAAGCTCTGCGGCGGCCCCAACGGGAATGCAGCACAGTGCGTTGATTGTGTCGGGGTCATAATGAACAGTACACGTGACAGAACTCGGCCTTTGTTCATTTACAGGTGTGTAGTTATTTCGCTCGAAATGCGTAATCTTATAACAGGTGTAAATGGACCCTTGTATACACGCACACACAAACACACATACACGCACACACACACTTTATTTTTTTTTTCAAATCTTATGATGCTCTTTATTTGAATTTCGTTACAAAATCAGAATCATTATCGCGAACTATAAAAAGATAAGGCAGCTATATTTTGCTCACTTGTGCTGCTTAATCACTTTTTTTTTTCATGCAGAGAAATACTTTATGCAAATTCATACATGTATACAAAAAAAAAAAGTAATACAAACTTCGATAAAGTCTTACAAAATAAAACTCAGCATCTACTTGACTGCGAAAAAAAAAAGAAGAAATGCACACATTGATACACACCATTACAAAAACTTAAGTCTGCATTAAACTTAAATCTCATAAATCATGGTTCACATTAAACGAAAGAATTCATGTTCTTTTAACATATCACACTACCGTGAAAGCCGTGCATACACTCACACACACACACACACACACACACACACACACACACACACGCACACACACATGCACATACCTATTTATTTTCTCTCTCTGTTTCTATCCTGTCATACACACACATACACGCGTGATACATACACAGACATCAGGAAAACAAACACCATTTCAGTAAGCTGATTTCTGCTGAGTTTTAGATGACAGATATTCCATTTGAAATATTAAGTCCGAAAAAGTTAGGGCTTTACGACAAGAAACACTAGGTACCTATCATGCCCATATGTTATATTTTCCATGAAAGTGTTCGGTGTAATGATTGAATCTGTTTGTTTTGTTTGTTTGTTTCATTTCTGTCTGAGAAGATGGCTGGATATAATGTATAGCCCATACTCAGCTGTAATCTGGTCTTCCATGGGGTCCAGTTGGATGTGAGGTGGGACCACTTCTGTTGTTGTTGTTGTTGTTTTTGATGATGCTGTTGTTGTTTATACCTATACGATGATAATTTTGGAATTTCTCACTTTTCGTCCAAGAGGAATAAAAGCATCTATTAATACTGAGTACTCAAAATATACCTGATGATAAACTAGTGATCATGGATTATTTGGTACGATAATTTTCGGCTGCTCTCATACACTCATGTTCAAAGGTCTTAATTGGCTTCCACAATGCGTGTAGTTCATTGCAACCATCTTTGTGCTTCTCCGCTATTGCAACATAAAGTGCTGGTAGTTATGTTTGCTTTTTTTTATCCGTTTGTTCGTTTGTAATGTCGGCAGATTGTCGTCAAATTGCCTAGACGTGATAAAAACAGGCGTGGCTGCCATCGATGGAAATATATGAATGCACACGTAAGCGAGGTCTCGCAAATTAATTTTGAGTCGTATGTTGCTGCGTCGAAGGTTATTATTATTATTTTTTGCTGTTGTTATTGCTGTGACTTTTAAAGGGGCGTGACACATCATCAGGAATATGATTTATTCAAGAGCGAAAAATGATATCAAATGAAAATGTGTAAATGAAACCCCACAACGCTCAATCACACTCCACACAACCATGACGATATGCCAGCTGTATGCTGTATGAGCTAATGTTACATGGGAAGTGGTATTCATGTCACTGAAACGGATGGTTAAATTTCCAGCTAAAGATCAATCTGAAATGGTTGATAATGGCGAAAGCCGTGCGAATCAAGCAATGGGGTACGTCACAAAAAGTTAAACTGCTCTGAAACACATGAAAACGTGTCAACGGATATGATTACACCATATACAGCTTCAATTGCATTACCAGGAAAAACATGTCATTGACCGCATTACTAGTATCCAAACTTTGTTGTGTGCGTGTGTGTGTGTCTGTGTGTGTGTGTGCGTGTGTGCGTGTGTATGTGTGTGTTTGTGCGTGTGTGTGTGTGTGTGTGTACCTCTCAGTGGGGAACCTATATATCTTTTCTAGATTTACAGCGCGAAGCTTGTCAATGAACCTTCCTTTCCTGAACGCTGGAGCTGTAAAATGTAAAGTGCAGAAATAATGTTCCGGTACACACTATCTAGATACTAAGTAATCATTGCACGCTGTGCATTGTATACACTACGGCTGCGCATTCAGAAGAGACAAACTCGAATAAATCACGATGATATTAATCGACTTCCTACTATCCAAATGACTCTTACGTAATAGTATTCCATGAAAACAGCAATAAAAGATAGGAAATAAACGACGAAAGAACTGTTCTGAGTGTTGATTATTGGTCCCCATGTCTCATCGGATGAAGATTTATAAAACTACACGAGATATAAGTGATATTTTTAGCCTTAAGATAAAATGAATGGCAATTTTCCACGACGCCATCATCGCTATCACTGCTCAGAGGAAATAAAAGATAAATACAGCTCGACCTCGATTATCCGGCCTCCTTTTATCCGGAAATCTACCCGGACTCGTTCACGCAGTGAAGGACTTTTTTTTTCATCCAAAAATTGAGAAAAAACAGTGATTTTCATGAATCTATTTCACTAATTTCGTAAGATGTGCATGATAGGTTTCTCAATATCTAATGAGGTAAAACATGATTTTCATACAAGGATATACTTTATTTTTGTGAAGAAGGGACTACAATTTTGCGAAGGCTACCATAGATTACACCACCGTTGCGGGGTACGCTACCTGCCTAGCTGCCAGTGCACTGGGACGGCAGCTTGGAAGGCAGCTATATACATTAACATTGTGTCTCCCATATCCGGCCAATTCGCTTATCCGGATGAGCGCCGGTCCCGACATGGCCGGATAATCGAGGTCGAACTGTATTGTGGCATGTGCGTATGTAGATGTGCCAAAGCAATCAGTTGGCTACTCTCTCTCTCTCTCTCTCTCTCTCTCCTCCCCCCCCCCCCTCTCTCTCTCTCCCTTTCTTCCATCCCTATGAGTGGCCAATTGTTGCAGAATGCGTGAATCCTTCAAAAACAGCTCTTTATAGAAGTGCCATTGTGAAACAGCTGCGGGGAATGATAATGCACACAATATTCCCAAATACTGTTGTTCCTTTTTTTTTTCTAAGAAGAGAAAATGAGCCATGAATCCACACGCAGCACAAAGACAATAGCCCATTTTGTTGCAGGTGTTTGTTGATTTTGTCCTGCAAAAAAAAGAAAAGAAAAGAAATACATCAGTAGCCGCAAACAGTAACAGTCATGGAACATTTACTCGAATAGCTATGT